>NC_081318.1:69383061-69686092 GCF_026419965.1 Kogia breviceps | reverse complement strand
AAAATCCATAGACTGGATCATTGAAATTTATTTTTAAAAAATTGAGTCTCCTAGAAAACTGCTTTTTTAACTGTTTTTATGTAGGAATAACAAAGACAAACTAAATCTAATCAGTTTTTCATATAATTTCTTAATCCTTAAATAAATCTTTAATATGAGATGAGTTTCTAACAAGTTAGGAGATTGCTATACTCCTTTCTCCTTCTCCTTTGTTTTAAATGTGTTTTGTTTTGTTTTGTTTTTGATCTAATTCAAACAGAATTCTTGTGCATTAGTCCAGATTCTCTGAGAAGCAAACACCAAGACTGATGTGTGCAAGAGATCTATTGGGAGAAACATCTGTGAGGGAAAATAGGGAAGGAGCTATAGGAGGCTAGGAGAGCTAAAAGAACACAATTCAGGTCTGACCTCTATGAAGGAGATAGGGAAGGAAGGATAGAAGAGAGGGAGGGATAGAGGGAAGGAGGAAGGGAGGAGGAAAGGAAAAAAGGAGAAAAGGGAGGGAGGAAGGAAGGAAAGTCTTAGACTGCAGTGCATTTTTAAAAAGCTTTGGCAAGGAAACCAGGGAGTCTTCAAGCCAAAGCCAAATGTCAGAGACATCCAGCACACCCTGTTGTAATGAGCCTGCCTTGGTATGCCTGCCACAGTAATTGGCTAGAAACAGCACAAATGCTGTGATGAATTTCAGAGTATAGCGTTGGGGCTGGCTTCAATTATGCTCCCACGAGAGATCTGAGAGGTGTGTTTTCCGGAAAAATAATCGTGACTACATATTCCCCTTCTGTCCTAAAAACATTTCTCTAGTCACATTTCAAACCATCTTTCAATTTTTCAGTCTTCATCATTTTACCATGGAAGAAAATTCCCTCACTTCATCTGGGTAATCTATTGCAGGTTTTAACAATCCTTATTTAAAAACTCTTTCTTTGTGGCTTAGGTTTAGCTTAACATGATCTTAATTTTTTAAATTCTGTTTTTCTTTTTCTATCAGTTCAGTTTAAGGTCAATATTTCTTTTTAAATAATTCAACACCAAGACTTGATTGTATTCAACAAATCCTAAGCAAAATTACTTCTAAGCTATTGTACAGAACTTTTAACTATGTTACCAAAACTTTCTAGACTTCTCAGAAATATAAACATGAAATTGATAAACATAAAATTGCTCATGCACAATTTATACTTAAATAAAATATCAGTAATACTGCAAATTTAAATTGCTTCAACTGTAGTACACTTTGCTATTCTAAACCCCACTATATTTTCCTTAGTCAATAAAATATCCTTAAATAAATTAAGCACCAATTTTTAAAATATCTCTCACTGATTTTACTAGAATTGATCCAGTTAAATTATTTATAATGATTTTTTTATTACAAATTTCTTTGTCACCTATTCCTCTGATACTCTTGTGTCTCCAGGGAAATAAAGGAAAGAACTGTAGAAACTTTCCTTTGTAGTGATTTGCAGCTTTTTGGATTGAATGAAGCTTGAGAAGGGAGTTTCTTGGCCAAGAATGAGACGAAGGAGCTGATCAATAGCTGTCTGTCTCCTTCCGAGTCTATCTCTTGCTCTATTTTCTCTGTTATCCTTTCTGATGTTTTGCCAAACTTTAGCAATTAAATGCAACACATTCATCCCTCCTACAACAATACAGACTCCCTTTTGCTATGCAGGATGTTTCACAATTCATGCTAAAAGACCTCAAATCATAATTCATTTTCAGAAAATGTTTTTCTTCTAACCACAAATTAAACTTGAAGTTTTTTATTGCTTTTACTTGCTTTATTTTCCCCTCCATATGATGCCAGGAAGACTAAAACATATAGATATATATGACTATCTTCTCATATATGACACTAAAATCTCAATTCTAAATGTCTGTAAGTGACAATTTGGAGTGGCATATTCACCTATTACAAAATTACATACAATTCCAGGGCCTAATGGGCAAATTCAGCTTGATGGCCAGACAAATCCAACCTGATCATCTGACTTTAAAGAGGTGGGACAATCAGCTTTAGTGATGGGATAATCCTCTTGGCCCTTTGCCTCTTCTGTCTCCACATTCTCCCTTCCAATTTTTCTTTATTCACTACATTAACAATATACCAGTGAGATTACAATTTAGAGGGAATTGATGCAATTTATTAATGTTCCATCACACCTAAAAAAAACTTTCTGGAAATCTACCCTATTTCAATTCTGAGGCCTGAATGTGTTTCATTTTAAGTGCTGTAGATCAATATGTATTGTATTTATTTAGTCCAATGGCTACTTCAGTAAATACATTTTTTATTTTTATTAGAAAGCAAATAATACTGCCTTAATTAATACAAATATATTAGAATGAACAGGAAAAGGTGCAATTAAAGTAGTCAACAGCTTTATAGCTTATTTAAATAAGCTATCATTATGTTTGAGAAAAATGGAAAGAAACCTAGCATTTATAAGAGTGACTAAATGTTCTTAATTTGTATAAAAATGTATCTTTCTGCCTCACCTATAAACAGTTTATAAGTTCTAAAAGTGAGATTGATATAGTCTAATGCAGCTTCTGTTGCACTGGAAATCGTCCAAGCTGGAAACAACTCAGATATCCATCAATACTAGAAATGGATAACTAAATCATGGTACACTCGCATGGTGGAAACCTATCCCAAACCAAAACTGAACAAAATCCAGCTACCTCGACAATATGGATGTGTCTTACCAACGTGGAGTACAAGAAACCCAAACGCAAGAATGTAGATTTTATAATTCCATTTACATAAAACTCAAAAACATAAATTTAATGACAATATTTAGAGATGACTTAAAAACTATAAATAAAATCGAGGGATCGATAACCATAAATATCAGGTAGTCATGCATTTGGGGGAGTGTGGAAATAGTGATTGGGAAAGGGTGGGCGGGGACTTCCCGAGCGCTGACAGTGTTCCTGGATGATCACTTTGGGATTAGACTGTGAAAGAGTTGAGAGAGGGGAGCGAAATACTTACAGCCTAAAGTAGCAGTAATCTGATGCTTTATATTATATAAACAATGGTATTCTAGAAAAAAATAGTAAAACCATCTGTTTATTTTTCAAACTTAGTTTCTTGCACAAATTTTTCCTTAAAACAATAACTGTGTATTAAGGAGTACAGTTCGTAAGGTGACTTTTGTCATTTCAACTCAGGGGATTTTGTATAGTAGCTGTTACTGCCATAAAATGCCAACTGTGTCTTCATGATATTTTTGGCAATCTACCAGGTACAATTTAGGGCAAAGACACATAATTTGGGGAAAAAAAAGTGTGTCTGAGTTAAGTCATATCCTGTTTACAAGTTCAAATGTACTGGAACACATTGTTTAGCACTTTCCTAAAATAAAGGAGCATGGTAAATTTTTTGAGACTTTATACAACTGGTCAGAAAATATTTCTCTTCTCTCTCATTTTATTGAAATTGCCCAGTGTATTGATCTAGGTTGGAAATTATTTCTCCTTAGAAGTTTGAAGGTCTTTCTTTATTAAATTCTGTCTTGCACTGTTGTTAAAAAGTCCAAAGCCATTATGATTCCTGATACTTCACTTATGACATTTTGTATTTTTTTGATCTTCTCTTTGAAGATTTGATTCTATTCTATTCTCTTTGAAGATTCTATTCTCTTTATAGAATCTTCTCTTTGACCTCAGTGTTCTGAAAATTTGGAGGAACACTTTAAGAATACTGAAGTGCAAAAAATAAAATTTGGTACAAAATTAAGTAATTGTCTAGAATAAACACAAGTTATAAATTTTTTAAATGATCAGTCCTAAAACCTCACAAAATCCTGGAAAAAAACACATAGCTTTTATTAATTTACTGCCTTATGTAACTCTATTATACATTTTTTTCTTTTTGGCTGCTTACTTTTTTTTTTTTTTTTGGGGTACGCGGGCCTCTCACTGTTGTGGCCTCTCCCGTTGCGGAGCACAGGCTCCGGATGCGCAGGCCCAGCAGCCATGGCTCACGGGCCCAGCAGCTCCGCGGCATGTGGGATCTTCCCAGACCGGGGCACGAACCCGCTTCCCCCGCATCGGCAGGCGGACTCTCAACCACTGCGCCACCAGGGAAGCCCGGCTGCTTACTTTTGATCTCTTTTTTATGTGGCAAACGTTTTGTATTATTTTCCACAGAGAAAATAGAAAAGTCATTATCTTCTCTCTAGTACAATTAATTGAAATTTATTTATTATCAATAATTTAACTTTTTTCTGCTCTACAACTTACAGTCACAATTCATTATTGGTAATGTTACATAAATTTGGAGAAACCCCTGATCTCCATTATCTATTTCTGCATAATATATTACATTACCCCTAAATTTAATAGCTTAAAAAATAATCTCTTTATTCTATCTCATAATTTCGTAGGTCAAGAATTTGAGCAGGGCTGGGCTGGCCAATTCTTCTGCTCCCTGTAACGTTGATAGGACTCTTGGGTGATACTGAGGTGGCAACCAGGTTGGTCTGGAGAGTCTGTTTTCACATCCTCACCTGCTGGGGTTCAGCTGAGATGTTCTCTCTCTCCACTTAGTCTTAGGGACTATCCATGTGGTCTCTGTGTGAATTTACCACATAACATCTTTGTGCTCTAAGGAACAGAGTGGAAGCTTACAATCTTCTCAAAGACAGGCCTCAGAACTGACACAGTATCACTTCTTGTACTCTGGGCAGGGAATTAACTGGCCAGGCAGATTCAAAGGGAGAGGAAATTAGACCCAATCTCTTGATGGGAGTGTGGAAAAGAGTTTTTGGGGGGTGTCTTTACTATACCACAGTGATTCTATTTTAGTTACCTATTGCTATCTAACAACCCCACCCCCCAACAAGAGAGGCTTAAAACAATAATTTGGTATTATCGCCCATGGTTCTGTGGGTTTTCTGGACTCAGTCTGGCATCTCTCACTTGAGGTTTATCAATCTGTTGAAATCACATGGAGACTTGAATTGGCAGGACCTAAAAGATGGCTTCTCACCAAATGCCTGGAGCCTCAGCTGGCATGGCTGAAATAGGTGGAGGATGCAGGCCCTCTCACATGACTAGCTTGAGTTTCCTCACAGAATGGTAATCGTAGGGTAATTGGACTTTTTATACAATGTACTGCTTCCCCTACAGTACATGTTTCAAGAGATCTAGGCAGAAGCTGCAAGACTTCTTAGAACTTAGCCTCAGAATTCACCTACTAAGGTGAATCTACTACTCATTAGCTGAATTCACCTACTAAGAATTCATCACTTCTACCACATTGGTCAAAACCAAGAAATATGGTCAACCCAGACTTAAGCGAGGAGATTGTACAAGGGCATGAATACCAGAAGGCATTGAGGGTATCCTTGATATTAGTGGCCACACCCTAACAAATTTCTTTCATATATATTCTCTTCCTTTTAAGGCATTTCATAATCTTAAATACTCTTGAATCAACAACTAAGTTTGCATTGATGTCCATAAGTAGTAACATAGTATAGGTTTTATGCAATTGTATCTGATATGAGAAAACTTTGATTTTGATGAGATACAAACAGTTGAGACAGAATCTTCCATCTACAGTTTTACATATCCAGTGATTGAAAGAATTTTCCAGACTTCTTTTCGGCTCTGCAAATCACAGTCTTTCTCCTCCATGTTCTTTTTGTGCTGGGTTCCATAGGATAAATTCATAACACATTCTGATTCTGGCACTGCACCTTTGTGTTTCATGGAGTGGATTAACATGGTAGCAATATGAGTTTTCCTGGAAGACATTCCTACATGAAACTAGCTAAACTATATATGGAATATCTATATATGGAAGTGACTTCAGGCTACATAACTATATCACACTAAACCCAAACTAAATATATCCCTAGCTTAATTCAAATGTGTGGACAGCCTCTACAAAGCCACCTGACAGGAGGGAGAAGTGTGACAGAGGAGAAGCTGGAGCAGAGAATGTCAGCTGATGAGGGTTAAAATATCTTATGTTTGCATGTTTTACAGAAATATTGGACTATTTGAACACATTGCTAGAACGCCTTCCCAAAGCCTTTGTAAAGGCTTATTTACACTCTTTTCCTTCACCTCCAGTCTCCCCGACACTTGAGGATAGCTTTCCTCTGACTTGCCGCTACAGCCTCTATAACATGCCTCCTTTCCTCAGATTTTGTCCTGCTTCAATCCACTCCCTATCCTGCAACACGAGTAATCACTCTAAAACAGAACTGTGACCTGTTTGTCATTCTAAATTAAAATTCTCAGTGGCTCTTTGCCATTTGTCAAATTCCTTAACATGGTTTACAAGGCTTTTCAAAGCCTGGACCTTTCATGCTAATTCTTCTCATGGGCCTTTCAAGCATTCTTTAATCCAAGCACACTAAACTATTTTAATTCCCTGGTATTCTTTTCACTCTGGGCCTTCCTAATTCCTGGCTCCGGGTTAGGCACTCTATTAGATATGGTAGGTTATGCTGCAATGAAAATGTGACCCTGAAATTTCATAATTCTAACAAAAGTTTATTCCTCACACATGCAAAACTGAAACTCAGAACAGCTGTCTTTATGCGTTGACCCAGCAACCCAAGCAGCTTCTATCTTATCACGTCAGGGTGAGGGCCTGCAGAGTGCACACTTGCTTATAAAGCGTTCAGTCATAAGGGGTCCAGACACCTTCTGCTCACAGCCCCTGGGCCAGAATAAATTGAATTGCTGGAATAATTGGTGAGCAACACTAACCAGGTGACATTACCCATCTAAGCTACTCCCATCACACCTTCTACCAACCCCATCATCATTTTTATCACTCTTTTTACCCAGGTTATTTCACTTATCTCTTCACCCATTCTTTTTCTTTTTTTTTTGAATTTTTGAATTTTATATATTGTTTTGTACAGCAGGTTCTCATTCGTTATCTATTTTATACATATTAGTGTATATATGTCAATCCTAATCTCCCAATTCATACCACCACCACCACCCCACGCCCCCGTGACATTCCGCCCTTGGTGTCCATACGTTTGTTCTCTACATCTGTGTCTCTATTTCTGCCCTGAAAACCTGTTCATCTGTACCATTTTTCTAGGTTCCACATATATGCGTTAATATATGATATTTGTTTTCCTCTTTCTGACTTACTTCAACTCTGTATGGCAGTCTCTACATCCATCCACAACTCTACAAATGACCCAATTTCGTTCCTTTTTATGGCTGAGTAATATTGCATTGTATATATGTACCACATCTTCTTTATCCATTCTTCTGTCGATAGGCATTTAGCTTGCTTCCATGTCCTGGCTATTGTAAATAGTGCTACAATGAACAGCGGGGTGCATGTGTCTTTTTCAGTTATGGTTTTCTCTGGGTATATGTCCAGTAGTGGGATTGCTGGGTCATATGGTAATTCTATGTTTAGTTTTTTAAGTAACCTCCGTACTGTTCTCCATAGTGACTGTATCAATTTACATTCCCACCAACAGTGCAAAAGGGTTCCCTTTTCTCCACACCCTCTCCAGCATTTGTTGTTTGTAGATTTACTGATGATGCGCATTCTAACTGGTGTGAGGTGATACCTCATTGTAGTTTTGATTTGCATTTCTCTAATAATCAGTGATGTTGAGCAGATTTTCATGTGCTTCTTGGCCATCTGTATGTCTTCTTTGGAGAAATGCCTATTTAGGTCTTCTGCCCATTTTTGGATTGGATATTTTTTTTATGGTTTTTATTTATTTATTTTTTTTTGTCATATGCGGGCCTCTCACTGTTGTGGCCTCTCCCGCTGCGGAGCACAGGCTCCGGATGCGCAGGCTCAGCAGCCACGGCTCACGGGCCCTGCCACTCTGCGGCATGTGGGATCTTCCCGGACCGGGGCATGAACCCGTGTCCCCTGCATCGGCAGGTGGACTCTCAACTACTGCACCACCAGGGAAGCCCTGGATTGGATATTTTTTTGATATTGAGCTGCATGAGCTGCTTGTAAATTTTGGAGATTAATCCTTTGTCAGTTGTTTCATTTGCAAATATTTTCTCCCATTGTGAGTGTTGTCTTTTCATCTTTTTTATGGTTTCCTTTTCTGTGCAAAGGCTTTTAAGTTTAATTAGGTCCCATTTGTTTATTTTTGTTTTTATTTCCATTTCTCTAGGACGTGGGTCAAAAAGGATCTTGCTGTGATTTATGTCATAGAGTGTTCTGCCTGTGTTTTCTCTAAGAGTTTGATAGTGTCTGGCTTTACATTTAGGTCTTTAATCCATTTTGAGTTTATTTTGTGTATGGTGTTAGGAAGTGTTCTAATTTCATTCTTTTACATGTAGTTGTCCAGTTTTCCCAGCACCATTTATTGAAGAGGCTGTCTTTTCTTATATATTCTTGTCTCCTTTATCAAAAATAAGGTGACCATATGTGTGTGGGTTTATCTCTGGGCTTTGTATCCTGTTCCATTGACCTATGTTTCTGTACCAGTACCATATTGTCTTGATTACTGTAGCTTTGTAGTGTAGTCTGAAGTCAGGGAGTCTGATTCCTCCCTCTCCATTTTATTCCCTCGAGACTGCTCTGGCTATTTGGGGTCTTTTATGTCTTCATACAAATTTAAGATTTTTTTTCTAGTTCTATAAAAAATGCCACTGGTAATTTGATAGGGATTGAATTGAATCTATAGACTGCTTTGGGTAGTATAGTCATTTTCACAATATTGATTCTTCCAATCCAAGAACATGGTATATCTCTCCATCTGTGTCATCTTTGATTTCTTTCATCAGTGTCTTATACTTTTCTCAGTACAGGTCTTTTACCTCCTTAGATAGGTTTATTCCTAGGTAATTTATATTTTTGTTGCAGTGGTGAGTGGGATTGTTTCCATAATTTCTCTTTCTGATCTTTCATTGTTAGTGTATATGAATGCAAGAGAGTTCTGTGAATTAATTTTGTATCCTGCAACTTTACCAAATTCATTGATTGGCTCTAATAGTTTTCTGGTGGCATCTTTAGGATTCTCTATGTATAGTATCATGTCATCTGAAAACAGTGAGTTTTACTTCTTCTCCAGTTTGGATTCCTTTTACTTCTTTTTCT
This sequence comes from Kogia breviceps, assembly GCF_026419965.1. Classification (NCBI taxonomy): domain Eukaryota; kingdom Metazoa; phylum Chordata; class Mammalia; order Artiodactyla; family Physeteridae; genus Kogia; species Kogia breviceps. The sequence continues at coordinate 69,677,022 of NC_081318.1, read as the reverse complement.
TCTCTAATTGCCATGGCTAGGACTTCCAAAACTATGTTGAATAATAGTGGCAAGAGTGGACATCCTTGTCTTATTCCTGATCTTAGAGGAAATGCTTTCAAATTTTCACCATTGAGAATGATGTTTGCTGTGGGTTTGTCATATATGGCCTTTATTAAGTTGAGGTAGGTTCCCTCTGTGCCCACTTTCTGGAGAGCTTTTATCATAAATGGGTGTTGAATTTTGTCAAAAGCTTTTTCTGCATCTATTGAGATTATCATATGGTTTCTATTCTTTAATTTGTTAACATGGTGTATCACAGTGATTGATTTGACTGTATTGAAGAATCCTTGCATCCCTGAGATAAATCCCACCGGATCATGGTGTATGATCCTTTTACTGTGTTGTTGGATTCTGTTTGCTAGTATTTTGTTGAGGATTTTTGCATCTATATTCATCAGTGATATTGGTCTGTAATTTTCTTTTTTTGTAGTATCTTCATCTGGTTTTGGTATCAGTGTGATGGTGGCCTCATAGAATGAGTTTGGGAGTGTTCCTTCCTCTGCAACTTTTTGGAAGAGTTTGAGAAGGATGGGTGTTAGCTCTTCCCTAAATGTTTGATAGAATTCACCTGTGAAGCCATCTGGCCCTGGACTTCTGTTTGTTGGAAGATTTTTTATTACAGCTTCAATTTCATTACTTGTGATTGGTCTGTTCATATTTTCTATCTCTTCCTGGTTCAGTCTTGGGAGCTTATACCTTTCTAAGAATTTGTTCATTTCTTCCAGGTTGTCCATTTTATTGGCATAGAGTTGCTTGTAGTAGTCTCTTATGATGTTTTGTATTTCTGCAGTGTCCATTGTAACTTCTTTTTCACTTCTAATTTTATTGATTTGAGTTCTCTCCCTCTTTTTCTTGATGAGTCTAGCTAAAGGTTTATCAATTTTGTTTATCTTCTCAATGAACCAGCTTTTAGTTTTATTGACCTTTGCTACTGTTTTGTTTCTATTTTGTTTATTTCTGCTCTGATCTTTATGATTTCTTTCCTTCTACTAACTTTGGGTTTTGTTTGTTCTTCTTTCTCTAGTTCTTTTAGGTGTCAAGTTAAATTGTTTGAGATTTTTCTTGTTTCTTGAAGTAGGCCTGTATTGCTATAAACTTCCCTCTTAGAACTGCTTTTGCTGCATCCCATAGGTTTTGGGTCATCGTGTTTTAACTGTCATTTGTCTCTAGGTATGTTTTGATTTCCTATTTGATTTCTTCAGTGATCTCTTGGTTATTTAGTAATGTATTGTTTAGCCTCTGTGTGTTTGTATTTTTTATGGTTTTTTTCCCTGTAATTGATTTCTAATCTCATAGCATTGTGGTCAGAAAAGATGCTTGTTATGATTTCAATTTTCTTAAATTTACCAAGGCTTGATTTGTGACTGAAGATGTGATCTATCCTGGAGAATGTTCCATGTGCACTTGAGAAGAAAGTGTAATCTGCTGGTTTTGGATGGAATGCGCTATAAGTATCAATTAAATACATCTGGTCTATTGTGTCATTGAAAGCTTCTGTTTCCTTATTTATTTTCGTCTTGGATGATCTGTCCATTGATGTGAGTGAGGTGTTAAAGTCCCCCACTATCATTGTGTTACTGTTGATTTCCTCTTTTATAGCTGTTAGCAGTTGCCTTATGTATTGAGGTGCTCCTATATTGGGTGCATATATAATTGTTATATCTTCTTCTTGGATTGATCCCTTGATCATTATGTAGTGTCCTTCCTTGTCTCTTGTAACATTCTTTATTTTAAAGTCTATTTTATCTGATATGAGTTTTGCTACTCCAGCTTTCTTTTGATTACCATTTGCATGTACTTTTTTTCCATCCCCTCACTTTCTGTATGTGTCCCTAGGTCTGAAGTGGGTCTCTTGTAGGCAGCATATATATGGGTCTTGTTTTTTTATCTATTCAGCGAGCCTGTGTCTTTTGGTTGGAGCATTTAATCCATTCACGTTTAAGGTAATTATTGATATGTATGTTCCTATGACCATTTTCTTAATTGTTTTGTGTTTGTTTTTGTAGGTCCTTTTCTTCTCTTGTGTTTCCCACTTAGAGAAGTTCCTTTACCATTTGTTGTAGAGCTGCTTTGGTGGTGCTAAATTCTCTTAGCTTTTGCTTGTCTGTAAAGCTTTTGATTTCTCCATCAAATCTGAATGAGATCCTTGCCGGGTAGAGTACTTTTGGTTGTAGGTTCTTCCCTTTCATCACTTTAAATGTATCATGCCACTCCCTTCTGGCTTGTAGAGTTTCTGCTGAGAAATCAGCTGTTAACCTTATGGGAGTTCCCTTGTATGTTATTTGTTGTTTTTCCCTTGTTGCTTTCAATAATTTTTCTTAGTCTTTAATTTTTGTCAGTTTTATTACTATGTGTCTCAGCATGATTCTCCTTGGGTTATCCTGCCTGGGACTCTCTGCACTTCCTGGACTTGGGTGACTATTTCCTTTCCCATGTTAGGGAAGTTTTTGACTATAATCTCTTCAAATATTTTCTCAGGTCCTCTCTCTCTCTCTTCTCCTTCTGGGACCCCTATAATGTGAATGTTGTTGCATTTAATGTTGTCCCAGAGGTCTCTTAGGCTGTCTTCATTTCTTTTCATTCTTTTTTCTTTATTCTTTTCCACGGCAGTGAATTCCACCATTCTGTCTTCCAGGTCACTTATCCGTTCTTCTGCCTCAGTTATTCTGCTATTGAGTCCTTCTAGTGTATTTTTCATTTCAGTTATTGTGTTGCTCATCTCTGCTTGTTTGTTCTTTAATTCTTCTAGGTCTTTGTTAAACATTTCTTGCATCTTTCTCAATCTACATAGTTTGAGATTTGAAGTTTGTTAGAAGAACTTACCAGATAGCACACAAGAGTTTTAAATCATTTCTTGTGTTTCTTGGCAAGTGTCAAGTATTAAGACAAAAATGCAGTAAATTATACTGTAAAAAGTAAGATTGATTATTGCCTCATCTTTTTAGAAAATCATAGGAAATATAATTATTATATTCATACAAGTGGTTTTGACATGTGGCATGATATAAATACCACTTATCTGGGAGTCTATAAATCTCGTTTAGCCATGGATTAGGCCTTGGGTAAGTCTGACCTTACAGTTTACTCATCTATAGCCTGCAGTGATACCACTTTTCCAATATCTCATTTAATCAGAGTGAGGAGGAAAAGAGATAAAACTTATGAAACAAATCTGGAATCATTAAAGTAGTATATGAATGTAAAACATTATTTTATGTTCTCAACTTAGCGGCAACAAAGCAATATTTTCAAAGTCGCTCATTTGTGCTCTTAAGAAACTGCTTTTAAGTGGACTCTTTTCCAGTCATTACTTGAATTCTTAACCATAAGACTCATACTTAAAACTTTAACCATTTTACCCATAAAAATAATGTATACTTATGTTGTTAGCCTATAGGCCAAGTGGCAGGGCTGGGTAAGGAAAGGCATGTTTTGTATATTAATTTATAGCTCCAAAAGATAATAAAGTTGGACCATGAAGAGAAAATGTTGCAATAAAGCAGCAGCCAACCCCCACAAATATAAATATTACTTTATAAATATGAGAAAAAAGCACTTAAACTTATAATAGGGCTTGAATGCCAGATGTGATCCAATAATGTGACATAATAAGTCAATCAGGATAAGCTAGGTTATGATGTTGTCATGTTAACCCTGAAACCTCATGCATTAACATAGCTGAAGCTTATTCCTTGCTTATGCTGTTTCATCAGAGACATCAGAGCCTTCTGCTTTGCATTGCCACTGGATTCGGGATGTCAGGAGCTCCCCTATCTAGTGATGTGACTATTCTCAATACAAGCCTTCTAGGCTTGTCATATCCTGGGAAGAGGAAGGGAGCACGGCAAACTTCCACCTGTTCTTAAATGTCCCAGTCGCTCCATATAGCTCATTTTCTGAGGTAATTGGTGCAAGAGACTGTGAAGTCTTCCAGACAATGAACTGCAGTCAGCACCGTTCATCTCTACCACAGTAGAGATGTGTCACAGGGTGATGAATCATTCCTATAAGATAATAAGAGTGTGAGAAACTAGGCAAAGCAGGCGAACCCTAAGTCTTCTCTAGCACCAAGTAACACTAACTCCCGGGTGCCTTGGCAGATTATACCTTGTAAAATTTTATGTAACAGACACGTCTTGGCCTATTCAACACACTGTGCCTTGGCACCTACCCAGTACCCATTTACTCCAGCTATCTTCTCCCATGGTGAAAGTATACACTGTGTCCCAGTAACACATGTAATGCAGAGGAAGGGGAATCTCACTCTATCTACAAGGCTGGTTCTTAGCTAGTTTAGTGGCCTTCCTTGACCACAGGCTTTGCTTCAGGGGTATATATGCGAACAAGGTGGTCTGATAGGGCTTCCCTGGTGGCGCAGTGGTTGAGAGTCCACCTGCCGATGCAGGGGTCACGGGTTCGTTCCCCGGTCCGGGAGGATCCCACGTGCCGCAGAGCGGCTAGGCTTGTGAGCCATGGCCGCTGAGCCTGCGCGTCCAGAGCCTGTGCTCTGCACCGGCAGAGGCCACAGCGGTGAGAGGCCTGCGTACCAAAAAAAAAAAAAGAAAAAACAAAAGTGGTCTGATAAAGGAGAATCTCAGGAGTCTTACTTGAAATACCAGGGCAAAAGTTGCTTCTCATAGTAGGCAGTTTTAAAGCATGGCACATGCCATGATAAGAGAAACCAGTCTAAGGATGATGATAACACAAAGAAGGCACAACCAACAGAATAAAAGAGAAATGAAATGAGTGCCGCTGGGCTTAGCCAATCACGAAGCCCTATCCTTCCTCTAAACTTGCACAGGAGCTAACACATGTCTTCATAAGGCCATTGAGTCAGGTATTTATTATGTGCAGCCAAAGATATTTTAACAGATTAAATATCTAAATTCCCAAAATACCTGCAGATCTACAATGTACACAATTATTTCAAAAATATGCAGAGTTGACCAAAGAAACGTCACTCAAAAGTCTGGATAAAACTAAGTTTACATGAGAGCACCAAGTGTCTGTGATCCTAAATGAGTTAAAATGAATAACTCTACAGGAACACTGTAGTGAGTCCCATTGTGTTAGGGTCCTCCAGAGAAACAGAAGCAACAGGACCAAAAGAGAGAGAGGGGCATTGTGAATTTATTTATAGGAATTGGCTTACAGAATTATGGAGGCTGAGCAGCCTCATCATTTGCTGTCTGAAAGCTGGAGAACCAGGGAAAACAGTTGTGTAATTTCATTCAAGTCTGATGGCCTGAGAACCAGGGGAACCGGTAGTGGAAGTCTGAGTCCAAAGACCCGAAAATCAGAGCGGGGGCCAGTGATTTAAGTCCAGGTCTCAATCTGAAAGCCAGAGAACCAGGAGCACTGATGTCCAAGGGCAGGAGAAGGATGTCTGAGCTCAGACAAAGAGAGCAAACTCGACCTTCCTCTGCCTTTTTGCTCTACACAGGCCCTCAAGCAATTGGATGTCACCCACCCACATTGGTGAGGGTGACTTTCTTTACATCCTCACAGACATGCCCAGAAATGGTGTTTTACCAGCTATCTGGGCATCCCTTAGAGTAGTCAATTTGACACATAAAATTAACCATCACACCCACAGCGTAAAATAATCTCTCAAACTCACTCAGCTCAGACACACTTCTTTTCTCTTTTTAGCTTTTGCCATTGACTTTAGAAGATTTCCTTCTTAACTTTTCTTCTTTCAAATTTCTCAGATATCAATAGACCATCCCATACCTCAGCAATCTCCATCTCAGGCCGCAATATTTAAGAAGTACACATATTACTTTTACAAGTGACACCTACCAACTGCCCATGCATTACACAAAAGGCTCATTTATCATTAACAAAAATTTCAGTAAGAAGGAGTTAAAATTAGCTGAACATTATCTTTAAAATGTGGCTACTACATCATGGTGTAAATCGTTGGGGAAATAGAATTAAAAACAAAATCATCTCCCAACCCAGAAATCCTCTCCACAAAGACAGTAAAGAAAGAAACACCTTTTTTTTTAAATTGCATAAGCATTAAATCCCTCTAAGAGGCTGCAAGAACAGAGAAGAATCTTATGCTTTTATATAGCCAAGCAAATAAAGCTCACCTTATACATGCTCAAAAAATAACTAATAACTAGTCCTCAAGTAAGAGGACTTGACAGCACCATTTGTCACACACACATAGTTCATCCTTACTTTACCTGGTAATTAGGTAACCATCTATGTTAGCTAGCTGGCTTTACCAAGAAAAAAAACCCCAAATTCTCAGATCTTTATGACAGGAGGTAGTTTTGCAACTTAGAACAAAGCACCCACCTAAATTAGTGTACTACCATCCCCCAGAAACTGGGAGAGAGGATTGCTATCTCCCTTGATGTTCATATTCAGAGAGATGGCTCCAAGGTTCTTGAGAAACACATTCTTGTGTCACAAAGCTGACCAAATGCCAATATCATCCTCAAAAGGATTTATGTACATTTCAAAAACAGAAGAAGGGCTTCCCTGGTGGCGCAGTGACTGAGAGTCCGCCTGCCGATGCAGGGGACTCTGGTTTGTTCCCCGGTCCGGGAGGATCCCACATGCCGTGGAGCGGCTGGGCCAGTGAGCCATGGCCGCTAAGCCTGTGCGTCCGGGGCCTGTGCTCCGCAACGGGAGAGGCTACAGCAGTGAGAGTTCCGTGTACCGCAACAACAACAACAAAAAACAGAAGAAAGTACTTCCAATTATAAGTTTTCTAAAATAAATGCTCCAAGAAAATGAGGGGGAGGAAAACTCTTCCCTTATTGTCAACAGGGAGAATCAAACCTCTTAATTTTGAGTTATACTTGTCCTTACATGATGCACATATTTGGACCATAAAGTGGGTGAAATTTCATTCAGCACATATTTCTAAGACTACATACTATGCGCCAGGCATGTGCTAAGCAGGTCTGAAATCCTTTGTCCTTTTTCTAAAATAAGGAAGCTCTGAAATTAGCCAAGTTTTTTATAAGTCTGATGCTGAGATTCTTTTAGTAGCAAAATTTGACCTAAAATGTCATGAGACTAAGTATCAATTTACCCTTCATTTACTCCACTTGATATAAATAAATCTTGATACATTTTACTGAGAATTATTAATGTGTTTGAATACTGGATAATATCCCAGACTCTGCTTGGTTAGCTTCGGTTATTGTTTTACTTTGATTTTTAAGTAAAAAAAAAAAAAAAAACATCAAAACGTAGGGAAGTGAGAGGAGAGAGATTTGCAATATATACATATAAGTTGCATTAAATTTTTTTTTCATTCTGCATTATAGCCAATTAACGGAGGTCAAAGAAGTAGAAAGAAAAAGAGCAAGAGAAAGTAGACTGAAGGAAAGGGAAAATGCAAGCATCATATATACATATGAGGACAAGGATCATGTTTGTTTTATTTTCTGTTGAATATCCAGAATTTAGTACAGAGCCTAATACAAAGTGGAAGCTCAAAAAATATTTGCTTCATGAGAGGTACAGGAGGAAGGACAGCTGGATGAGCACAGAAAACAGAGAAAGACAGACAATCGTAGAATAACCACCAAGGGAAAGGAAACAAAGAGCATATTCCTAAAACTGTAAGGGTTTGAGGGGAGAGAGAGAAAAAGAGAGAGAGAGAACAGATAGAGAAAGACAGGAAGGAACAGAGAGATCAGGAGCCTCTAAGCTATTAGCGGTAACAGTTCTTTGGTACAGAGCGACTTCAGAGGTCTATTATCTTTGATCTTTGAAATGCTAATTCACAGATTAAAGACTTTCCAGCACTTGTTATTTATACTTAACTTTTTAGAGGAGGCCTCTAAAAGGGCAGGCCACAGCAACTCCCCAGGTGGGAAATGATGTTTTTGGTTGCCCTGACAGTGACTAAAGAACCAGGGTGATGAGGTGAAGCCCTGTCAAGGTCTGAGGCCATCCATCTCTTCTTTAGAATGAGTAAAAGGTTATCCAGCATCTGAAATGTTTACATTTGAAAAGAGATGTTACACAGTATTGCAATAACATTGTTCTTTTCCACATGATCCTTTTTGTTTGGTAATGTCATCCAGGGTCATTCATTCTATAACTATTAGGGACCTCTATTATTTAGAAGATCCCTGAACTTTCAAGTTGTTCCATTGGTGATATCTTTTAGATTTTTTTTCATTGTAAAATTTTGTTGTTCTTGTTCAACCCCAAGAGATTTCATCTAGGCAGTAAGGAAGAGCAAGAACAGGGTACAGGGCTATATAGACAAAAGGAAGGCTCTGTGAGGAAGGGAAGTCCATCATCAGTTAAGTGATATTGAAACTGAGTCCCCTAAAACCAAGTTCGTCTGCCAAGTATATGATGAACCTCTCTATCAAAAACTTTATTCCCTTTCTTGTCCTGCCCTTGTTGCCCTCAGGATTGAAGAGTATCAAAGAAAAAGGGGGGGGGGTTGAAACTGAGCAGGACCCTGAGGGGCTCTCCTGGGTACAAAAGCCTCTCCATGTCTGCCATTTCTTGTTTGTAGAAAAAGGCTTTAGTCTCCGAGGCCTTCCCTGAGTTCCAAAGAGCAGACTCAAGCAGTTACTTACTAATTAGGGGAGTGGGGGACTGCGGAAACAAAGGAAAAGCAGTTAAAGAGGAAAAGTAATGAAAACAGTTTAGTTATAAACATTCTTAGTTCCTCCTCAAAGGAAATGCATAACAATCTGACACACATACTTGAGTTGTTCTGCAGGAAATTAATACCCCTGGTGGGGACCAAAAGGTTGATTAAGACTCCTCAAACATCACCCTGTTATCCCACTGCCAACCAATCAGAAGAAAGCCACACACTCTGTATCCCTCACCCCAAACACTGCCTTTAAAATCCTTCCCTGAAAGCCCTCGAGGAGTTTGGGTCTTTGGACGATGAGCTGCCCGTACTCCTTGGCACTTGCAAATAAATACTGTACTTTCCTTCACCACTGCCTGCTGTCAGTCAATTGGCTTTGCTGCACAGCAGGCAAGTGGACCCAAGGTTGCTTCAGTAGCAATGTCTGCACAAAGATTCATAAGAACAAGATAAAATTTGGAGATAGGGCAAAAAGCAACAATTTAATTTTAGCTTTTTCCTCATTTCAGCCAGGAAGTTTAGTCCTGGTTGCCCTTGAAATCATTTGAGGAAGTTTTAAAAAATATGGATGGATTTCTTGGCCTCACTTCCACACAGTTTGATTCAATGGCTTCAGAGTAGGTCCTGCACATCTCATACTACACACACACACACACACACACAACACTCACTTTGCACCTGAATTACCAGGATGGTCTCTGAGCCAGTTTTCCTTCTTCCACTCTTTTTCTCATACAATTCGTGCTCCACATAAACTTGTTTATGACATACTCTTGCTGAAATGCTTAAGATCTTTCTTAGAATGGTCTAGAATTGTCTTTACCTTTTACTACATGGACATTTCTAAAGTTCCTCCACTTTTTTTTTTTTTTTTTGGGGGGGGGGTATGCGGGCCTCTCACTGCTGTGGCCTCTCCCGTTGCGGGGCACAGGCTCCGGACGCGCAGGCCTAGCGGCCATGGCTCACGGGCTTAGTTGCTCCGCGGCATGTGGGATCTTCCCGGACCAGGGCACGAACCCATGACCCCTGCATCGGCAGGCGGATTCTCAACCACTGCGCCACCAGGGAAGCCCCCTCCACTTTTATATTAGCTATTTAAAGTTTCTATTTAATTTGAATAGTTGAATCTTTTCTGCTTCAGAGGTTACTCACAGAAATATATAATAAAATGCTTCTGCTACTCTTGTTCTGGCCCCAAAATATATGCCAGATATTAAAACCATCAAAGAGCAATCTACACTTTTTTGGCAGTCATCCAATCATCTAATTACCAACTGAAAAACAATCTACTTTTTTACAGTCATCAGTAAAAAAAAAAAAAATGAGATCACAATATCTAGAACTGTGAAGGAAGACAGCACAGACATAATTTCCTTCAGTTGCTTGGCACTGATATAGTTAACTAAGTTCTAGGATTCACCAAGGAAATTTCTGAGGACTTCCAAAGGCATTACCCAGCAGAAGTACCCAAAATCCTCATCCTTCCAGGCATCTGATACCATGAACTCATTTTTCTGCATGAAGAGCTGCACTTTTCAAGTTATTTAGCACCTCCACTCAGCAAATACTGCAAAGGAAGCAGTCTTAGGGCAGTGGACCAACAGAGTCATCCACAGTTTGGAAACCATTTTCTGGTCCCAGGGGGAGTCCTAGAGAATGAGACTCAGGTCATAAAGCACTGGTAGGCACCAAGTGCCACACCAGCGGAGGCACCATTATTCCTCCAAGGTCCCCAGTAGCAAGCTGGGTCTCTTCGCTTAACCTCCTGGGGTATCCCTACTGATAAATAGGTAAAAGTATAAAGCAAAAGAAGAAATTTATTGTTTTTTTAAATTTATTGAACATAAGCAAAAGATTTGTTCCCATTCCTTTTTTTAACATTTAAAATGAACTATTATCAGTATGTACATGTCATAACCCATTATTACAACATAAATCTCTATTATTAAAATAATCTCATCTTGTTGTTAACATTATTAACAACTAATATGTAATGGGGGCTCACTATGTGCTGACAATGTGTTAAGCGTACTACCTTGATTATCTCATCTAATTGTGACTAAAATTTTGTGAGAAGCTGGGTAATTTGCATAATCTTGCATATGAGAGGACCTGTATTATGAAATAAATTTCATCTCATTCAACGATGACAGCAACCCTATGAGAAGTTAATAAACTTTTGTAATAGGGCCTACAATAACTACAGTAAAGGAAGGTTGGGAAATATTTGCGGAAAATAATTGTGGTAAAACCTTTGACAAATAAGAACAGAATAGTTTGTTTTGATGCAATTGGTAAGGAAAGCCAACAGATCTTAAACAGAATATAAGATTAGAGACCTTTAAGATGGCACTGATATTCTAGGGTATCAGTCATAATCAATAGCAACTTACACTTGCAAAACACAATTTATTCCATTCTACATAATTCTCAAAACACTAGATAGAAAAGTTAAGGATAAAATCCTAAGAGTCTGTTAAAGAATCAAAACAATAAATAAATAAGAATCCCACCAATGAATTACAAATTCTTCTTTAGTTGCCTACTTAAGAAAAAAACCCTCATTGAGATAATATATTTAAATATACAGTTGACCCTTGAACAATGCAGGGGTTAGAAGTGCCGACCCCCTGTGAAATAAAAAATCCAAGTATTATCTCTGTGTCAAAAACAAAGAAATTAATGATTCACCCAAGGGCAGGAAGCTTAAACAGTTTGAATAGAATCAGGACTCAAATCCTAGCACTTTTGGATCCCACATATTGTGATCTCTAATCCAACACAGGGTTTTCCCTCCACACTCTGTTTAAAGAGCTGTAAAATGAAAATACAAGTACTATATTTATTGAAAAGAATCCAGATATAAGTGGGCCTATGCAATTCAAACCCACGTCGTTCAAGGGTCAACTTTAAAATGACTACATACTTCAAAGAGCCAGCCTTTCAGATATAGAAATTCTAAGGATAATTTTCATGTTTAAGTTTTTCATAAAAATAATGATAGACTTGTAAAATACACTTATTAAAATGTGTATTTTGAAATTTATGCATATTCTTTAAGGGTGTTATAGCATTTAAATATCCACACCTAAAAGTCACACATGGTTTATTATCTGTAAAAATTTGGATGAGTAACTTAGCTTTGCTAATCTGGTTCATCAGCTGTAAAGTCAGACTAATAATAGTTTTACCCTACAGGGTTGTTTTGAAGATAAAACGAAAATTGATTATTTGGCCTTAGGGAATAAGTATAATTACTGAAATGACAATTATATTTGCCCACTCACATTTACAGAAAAGCCTGTGTACTTATTTGATTACTATGTGTTTTAATTTGGCAAATGTTTAAATTAACTTTGAGTGGCAAGATTCCCAATACTGAAGCACTTTATAACACTGTATTACACTCATATTTAAAAGTATTTGCTTTATTCATCTGTCTCTAAAACAATTTCTGATCAATTTTAGGATGATCACAAATTTGACATTTAATTATAATTATCTTCAATGTTTTAAAAGAAATTTTTATGTCAACTTGATTTCAGACACCCAGCAGAGCTGTTTGTGCTCCATACTCAACTTGGAGTTCCATGTGGGTTACCTAGTATATTAGTTGGTGTCTTAGCTCAGGCTGCTATAGCAAAATGCCATAGACTGGGTGGCTTAAAAAACAGATATTTATTTTTTCACAGATCTGAGGCTGGGAAGTCCAAGATCAGAGTGCCAGCATCATTGGGTTCTGGTGAAGGAATTTCTTCCTGCCTTGCTGATGGCTACCTCCTTGCCGTGTCCTCATAGGGCAGAGAAATAGAACGAGAGAGTGTAAGCTCTCTGATGGCTCTCTTCATAAGGACACTAATTCCAACTCAGGGCCCCATCATCATGATCTCATCTAAATCTAATGACCTCCCAAAGGCCCTATTTCCAAATACCCTCGCAATGGAGATTATGGCTTCAACATATGAATTTTGAGGGATACAAGCATTCAGTTCATAACATTTGGCTAGGGCTGCCATGACAAAGTACCACAAGCAGGGTGGCTTACACAATAGAAATGTATTGTCTCACAGTTATGTAGGCTGGAAGTCTGAAATCAATGTCAGTAGGGTTGGTTTCTGCTGAGAGCCGCACAGGGCAATCTGTTCCATGCCACTGTCTCAGCTTCTGATGGTTTGCTGGCAACCTTTGGCATTCCTTGGCATCCCTCTGTATCCAATATTCCCCTTCTAATAAGGATACCACTCATATTGGATTAGGAGCCTATCCTACTCCAGAATGACCTCATCTTAACTAATTACATCTGCAATGATCCTACTTCAGATAAGGTCATATTCTAAGGTATTGGGGATTAAGACACCAACATATGAATGAGGGGGGGGCACAATTCAATATATAATGCTTAGTTACCTTTACTATCTGTAAAACTTAGGTAAAGATATGAAACATATTATTTAGTTCCAAAGTAGTCATAGTATATATTGATTTTTCATATTAATATATTATTTAATACATTACATGGCCTATGTTTGAAGTATTGGCCATATTGAAATAAAATTCTGAGCTTTGTGAACAAAAAGAAACATTCATTTACAAAAAGAAACTAAATCCTAAGTGTCATCAGAGAACACTTTACCAAATCAAATTGGCGATTCGCTCAGTTTCCTGGTATGGTGCTTTTAGTGTTTAAAAGTGTTTTCTCAATTAGCTATTAAAAATCATTTAATTTCGCATAAAGCAGCTTTCACTTCAGAGCCTTAATTAAAAGTCACTATTCAATTATTTATGTATCACTCAGGGTATCAAATCATTTAGAAGGAATAGCAAGTAACATTTTACAAATTTGGGCTCATTGACACTCAGGGTACATTTAAAATACAATTATGACTTTCCTTCTTTGGGTTTGTATCTGTTAGCCTTTAGAGAAAGCTTCCAGCTAATGCGTTCTCTGATGAGATCAAAAACCAAGAAGATGCCAGAAATATTTTGAATACTCAAAAGTCCAGAGAAATATGAAGCTCAAAAAGTTTTACCAGCTTGCAGGAGAACAATTAGGTTGATACAACATTTTAAGAGCTGAGTAATAATCACGCGGAAAGAAAGAAGACTCAGTTATCTAATGCAGCAGGACATCTGTAGCTCCTTGGTGACCAAGCAGGCTCTGGGGGTGTTAGACTCCTCACTGGTGACATCCAGCCCTGGCCAGCTGACTTAAGGGCTCCTGAAGCAAGAGAAGTTTAAGGACGTGTCTGTGGTTCTCCCAAACAATGAGCTACCAAGGGTGACACTGCCCATCATGGACAAGCTGCCCAGGGAGGAGCTTTAGGAGTTGTATCCCAGGTGGAAGCAAGCCAAATAGTTTCAGGTGACACACAGAGGCATAGTAGGGGCTCTGCCCAAGTACAGCTTCAAACAGCAAACCTGATCTCTGTTTTACATTCACAGGATCCCAAAACTCTTCGTTCAGTTTTAAGTTTTAATATCTTCAGTAGTATAGATGTTACAAATTTATAACGTGAGCATGATTTGGAAGACTATTTATCTGTACTTACTTAGTTTTGAAAAATTTGAAAAATTAATTTTTTTAGTCACTCTGAAGATGGCAGACACTGACTAAAACAAAAAATTAAATTAAAAATGTATTATTTGACCAACAGATATATGAAAAGATGCTCAACATCACTAATCGTTAGGAAGAAGCAAGATCAAAAGCACAATGAGGTATCATCACCTCATACACATTAGGATGGCTAATACTATCAAAAAAATAGAAAATAACCAGTGTTGGCAAGGATGTGGAGTAATTAGAACACTCGTGCCCTGTTGGTGGGAATGCAAAATGGTGCAGCCACTACAGGAAACAGTATGGTGGTTCCTCAAAAGATTAAAAATAGAATGGCTATATGATCCACCAATTTTGTTTCTAGATATATATCCAAAAGAATTGAGAGCAGGGTCTCAAAAAGATATTCGTACTTTAATGTTCATAGCAGCATTAATGACAATAACCAAAAGGTGGAAGCAACTCAGATGTCCATCAATGGATGAGTTGATGAACAAAATGTGGTATGTACATATTATAGAATATTATTCTGCCTTGAAAGGGAAGGAAATTCTGACACATGCTACAGTGTGGATGAACCTCAAGGACATCATGCTAAGTGAAATAAACCAGTCACAAAAAGACAAATACTGAATTATCCCCTTACTATGAGATATCCAGAGTAGTCAAATTCATCGAAGTAGAAAGTGGACGGGTGGTTGTCAGGGACTGTGGAAAAGAGGAAATGGTCACTTGTTGTTTAATGGGTATAGAGTTTCAGTTTTGGCAAGATGAAAAAGTCCTGAAAATTGGTTGCACAACTATGTGAATACACTTAATACTACTTAACTGTACATGGAGAAATGTTTAAAATGTTAAATTTTATGTTATGGGATTTTTACCACAATAAAAAATTTATTATTCAAAGTTTCTCAAAACTGCATAATGTGCTAAATGTAAATAATTTATGTTTTCAAGTTTTTTTATTTTGAAGCATTTACACTTCTGAGATTATTGAAACTTAAGAATGTCTTAGACTTTTGAGATACCCTATGTTTGGGGTCTTCCTTCCATTTATGGCTGATGGTATTCACTATTAAGTTTAGTTTAGCCAAAGTGTTACTGTGCTAAAATCCATGTCATAAATAAAAGTTTCAATATTATTTTGAAATACTTGATATTTCCAAAATTTGTATGGATTTGAAATCCATTTGCATTATCACAGAACTTTCAATATTTCACTTGGCAATGAAAGAAGTGAAGTGCCATGAGATCCTAAAATATAATTTCAAATATATATTTTAGAATAGTTGCAAGAACAGTTAAAAATCTCTTCACTTTTAATTATGAAAATTTTCAAATATATAAGAGAAGAACAGAGATGCTGGTATAACTGGAGACTTATGTTCAAGATTCAATAGCATACTATCCAAAGAGTTGGTGGAAGAATCAGAAGACTCAAAAATACTGTGTTACTGAAGAATAAAGAATTTTAAGTTGTTAAAAAATAACTGCTTTTTAAAAAGAAAATGAACTGCTTTTAAAATCAAAAAAGTGTTTAGTTGCAAAATCAACTTTCACAAATAAAAAGTCCATGAGATAGTCTTCTAATTTAAATTTAAATTTTTCTTGTCATTGCTTTTCTTTTTTTTTCCTTTTTTTTTTTTTTTTTTTGGCTGAGTTGCGTTCTGCAAGATCAGTGAAGTCATAGCAGTTATCAGGAGGCTGGTGAATAAATTCATCCTCTTAAAAACAAACATTGTCTACAACTTTAAGTGAACAAGCTGTTCTCCAAAGCAAATATTTTTGCAAACACCATTCTCCATAAAACAGAACAATTCTAAGGTCAACAATGCTTAGAGAATCTCTAATAAAACAAATATAAAATATGAATATAAAAAGTTAGAAAACTGAAATATTAGGGGAAATTTCCTTCCCCTTTTAGTACAAAGATATATACTTTAGGATGATAAGGAACAGACTAAACGTAGATTTAACGTACTTTTTATGGTAAATAAAGGCTATATATTGTCCTCTGTCTTCCTTTCTCTCTAAACATATAGTAATGACTAATTTAGTGATGTGAATTCACGCATCACTTGCTTCAGCATCTTTCTATTTTTTTCTTCTGTTTCACTTAAGGATCTTCAAATAGGGACCTTTTTTCCCCTTTGACTTAATCAAGGCTGAATTAAAGTATCCTGGGCTAATAATTTCTTTTTTCTCTTAGTTCATCGTGAATGAGCATTGTAACCAAGCTTCCTTATATTCTGATTGACATTTTGACAACTGTAGTACATTGAATAATTACCCCACTCACATAGTCCTGCAAGATATCCACATCCTCATCTCCAGAACCTGTGAATATGTTACTTACATGGCAAAGGAGCTTTGCAGATGTAATTGAATTAGGGATTCTGATACGGGGAGATTTTCTTCAATTATCCAGGTGTAATGTAATCACAAGAGTCCTATAAGAGGGGGAGTAGGCATACACAGAACAGGCTATGCTGCTGGCTTTGAGTATGGAGGAAGGAGCCACAGGCCCAGGAAGGCAGGCAGTGTCTAGAAGCTGAAAAAGGCAAGGATCTGGGTTCTTCCCTAGAGCCTACACAAGGACACAGTTCTGCCGACCCATTCTAGACTCTGACCACCAGACAGTGGTTTTAAGCTACTACACATGTGGTGATTTGTCTGCCAATAAGAAATTAATCCAACAATGGTCTGTAAGCAGCTTTCACTCATCTCCTTTGTGGGATCTGCACCTGTTGCCTCTAGTGTTGCTTTTAGGTGTGTTTTTGAGGCCAGCACTGCTCAAGCCTCTGCCTCTGGTTACTGGCCTAAAGGTGATTGAAACCCTAGGTGAATGGTGTTGCCTTAGCTGCCTTATAATAAAGAGCTCCGTTTCTCCTATGTGTGACTACCTAAGATATAGATTAGAAGGCCATTCACTATAACAGAAATACTAAAAAATTAATTTTGAATAAGATAGACACCTAGAGAAAGAGCAAGGAAACATCAATACTTAAGCCCAATCAGTGACTCTAAGCAGTAAGTTTTAGCTCTTCTTCAACGCTGCTTAAGCTAATTTGAGTTTCTATAAATTTCACTGGAGTAAACTCATCTTGAACCTGTATTGCTCTGAGATAAGTCTGGAACTATCAGACCAAATTGATATGAAAAATGTTTCCTAACTGCAATACTCTTATGCTCTTTAATTAAATATTGATCTTTAAGGCTTTCTCTGATTATCCTCTCTCCTATTTGGTTCAGAGCCCAGATTGCCTGTGGCTTGCTTCTCCTTCCATGTAGAATTAAGAATATTATTCTGTCTCCCTTCACTCTCTTGGGCTGGATTCTGTGATTGCTTTTTCATCTTATCCTTCATTTACCTTCCAAGATAATGACCTCAGAGCCGCTCCGTGTGTGTGTGTGTGTGTCCATGTCTTACAGCACTTTCTGCTAAAATCCTGCTGAAAGATGGCCTGTAAGAGATCAAATTTTTTTTTTTTTTTTTTGTGGTACGTGGGCCTCTCACTGTTGTGGCCTCTCCCGTTGCGGAGCACAGGCTCCGGACGCACAGGCTTAGCGGCCATGGCTCACCCGCCCAGCCGCTCCACGGCATGTGGGATCTTCCCGGACCGGAGCACAAACCTGTGTCCCCTGCATCGGCAGGCGTACTCTCAACCACTGCGCCACCAGGGAAGCCCTCCTAGTGTCTTAAAGTCTGATATTAGTATTTTTACACAACAAAATGATTTTAGAACACTGAACACGTTCAGTAGCTGTGGCGCATGGGCTTAGTTGCTCCGCAGCCTGTGGGAATTTCCCAGACCAGGACTCGAACCCGTGTCCCCTGCATCGGCAGGCGGACTCTCAACCACTGCGCCACCAGGGAAGCCCGAGATCAATTTTTTTTTAAGGCATGAAGTCACATTTCATTCACTCTGGGTTCTGCAATTCTGTGAGCCAGCACCACCTCTAAACATTCCAATCCAGTTTCAAAAATTGGATCTTTAGCAAGATGTGTATTACATTTAAAATTCTTTATCAGTGTTTATAAAGTGAAGAAAAGAAAACCCAATCCATCCAAAACAGACACCAGTACGTGCAGTGTCAGTGGTACGTTAGAGAGCATAGCTGCCTTCCCAAATGGACACTAAGAGGCCATATTCTTTAGTTGGCCATTGTGTTGGACAAATCAAGTATATTACCTGAGTTTTTAACAACTGAAAGGTACAGTGAGTTATCTAAACTACTCCATATTTCTTGGAAAATGGGCTGTTACTTTTTTTGAAACAATACCCTGTTCTGAGGCCAACTCCTAACAGAGATGAACAAATAGTAAGTGGGTCACTGAAACAAGCATTTCATTAAAACAGCCTCAATTCTTCCTTTTCCCATCCCTTCCATTCTCTATACCCCGAGTTCCCTTTCCTCTTCATTTTTGCATTATGAAAATATGTCTGAAGGAAAGAAGACTGGCCCCCAGGGCAAAAGTGAGATGCTAGTAGGGAACTCTGATATTGACAATGGCACATACATTTCCCATGGGAGTGGGGCTGTCTTGCTGTAACTACCTGTCTGAGCTACCTTGATACCACTGTTTGGCAAGCCCTTGCCAGCTGGCTTTTTTTTTTTTTTCCAGAAGCAGTACATTCTTTCATGAGTTCTGTGTAATTTTCCCGAGTGTACACATTTCTAACATACTTTGCAGTCCAATCTTTAGAGACATCTACTGTATTCATTTAGTAACTAGCAAATCTTTTACCATTAGAATCATTCTTTATTTTCAGCATGATTTTAAGAACACGAATATTTTCCCCACATTTAAAACAATACACAAATCATAAAAACCTCCTGGGAGTTTATTTGCTTGAAACTTTGTTGGTCATTGTATATGGAAAATAACTTGTTTATATACACAAGGCGAAAAAGATAAATAAGCCTTTGGACTTCATCTAACTCAAACAACTTCAGGAATTCACATTTGACTTAAATGATTATTTTTAACCATAGTGTGGTAGAGGAATTTATCAGTGACTTTTATGAATTTGATGGAGCATGTAAAAAAAAATTGTGATTTGCGACATTGGCAAATATTAAATTTTCCTATTACAACCATTGTTTTAGGGATCCTGAGAGCATACAGATATGGTTCAAAGAGAGCAGAAGGCAGTTTTAGAGCAGCTCCAAGTCTCAGCTCCTATGTATGGAATTATGGAATCACAGACACTTAGAAAGATCTGTGTTCTTAGAGGTCATCATGTCTAACCCTCTGATTTGCCAAGAAGAAATCCATCAAGAGAAGATAAGCATGAAGAACAGAGAGACCTGGTCTCTCTTTTTTTAAATTAAAAAACAATTGAGACCATGGTCTTTTGAATCCCAATCTGACGCACTTGGAGACTAAATGTCTCCAAAACCATTTACTGCAGACTTCAAACATAGCATAGTTTTGTAGAATATGTTTAAGAATGAAAAGGTTAAAATATCCATTTTATAGATTTTCGTTGACATTGTTGGAGATTTTATTTTAATCTGAAGACAAACTGAAGTCCTATTTTCAGCACTTTAAAAAGGGATTAAATAATATAATTTTGTTATTCCATGTAGCGTCCATGCAAAATAGTGTATATGTCCCCATGTAGGTATATATGTGTTTTTGTGTCTATATCTATATCTATAGATATAGATACATATCCTACTGGTTCTATTTCCCTGGTAGAACTCTAACCAGTACAGATTTTGGTATCCTTATATCCTGATATCATAGTTCACTGAAGAAGTTCTGGGATGTAATGAAACCCACAATCTATTTCTACAGTGGTTTATCATCATTATTTTTAAGTGCTTTCAACAAGCTGCCAGTAGAGGTGATACTACAATTACCAGGAAATATGCCAGTATTTGTATTTTTTTTTGTTTTTTTCTGTCAACTAGAACATAAGAAGTTATACTAGGTTTTAAAGGTGCCTTTAACGATACAAAACTATCAAGAGACCTGACAACTGCACCCCACCCCGGGTGTGATATTGATGCTTATTCACTGATATTACTTTTGTGATATAAATTATGACCAAAAGGAATTCTCTCTTCCCATGACACCAATTTCCAGTCCCTGATTATTATTACTATTTATGGTGGCGAGTATACCTGCCTTCCTAATTAAGCTGCTCTTTTATTTTTTCCTTTTTAGTTTTTGGCCACACAGCGCAGCCTGTGGGATCTTAGTCCCCTGACCAGGGATTGAACCCACACCCCCTGCGTTGGCAGCACAGAGTCTTCACCACTGGACCACCCGGGAAGTCCTCCAGATTAAGTTTTAAGAGAGATTTTTGTTTCCTACAGAACCTACAATGATTTTTACAAAACATTAGATTTTTCTTACTTCTGCCAAAGTAACTAATACTTCACAGAGATGGTAATCTAAGATGAAGGTTTTCTGGAACCAGAGCCTTCTCTTCGGAGCTGTGAGCAGTCAAGTTGAACATGAGTTAGCCGACTTTCATACATATCTGACTAGGATCTAGCACAGAGTAGGAAGTAAATTACTGTTTGAGTGTGGTATAGTCAGATGCCAAGTTCATAGCAGAAACTTTTTTTTTTAAAAAAAAACATCTTTATTGGAGTATAATTGCTTTACAATGGTGTGTTAGTTTCTGCTTTATGACAAAGTGAATCAGTTATACATATACATATGTTCCCATATCTCTTCCCTCTTGCATCTCCCTCCCTCCCATCCTTCCTATCCCACCCATCTAGGTGGTCACAAACCACCTAGCTGGTCTCCCTGTGCCATGCGGCTGCTTCCCACTAGCTATCCACCCTACATTTGGCAGCATATATATGTCCATGCCACTCTCTCACTTCGTCACAGCTTACCCTTCCCCCTCCCCATATCCTCAAGTCCATGCTCTAGTAGGTCTGTGTTTTATTCCCGTCCTACCACTCTCCTTTATTATCTCCTAGATCTCTCTTGACTTTGGGGGCAAACTGAACCCCACTTTAAGCCATTAACAGCAACATGATAAATCGTTCCTTAAATTAGCTCTCCAAATGTGGAGGCTACAGACTTTTCCCAGGGTGTTTAAAAGGCAAATGTAGCTGAATCGAAAAAAGCTTACATCTGTCTAATAAGTATGTAAATGAACAAGGATAGGTGTCGGTATTGTGTGACTACAGCTGCAAGCTGGAGTGATGGGCTGGTCAATAAGATCCCTAAAGAATTCATTGTTCAAGGTCCTGCTTCTGGTAACGGCTAATTTCTGTAAGACTGAACTCCCCATAGATAACAGATATAAACTCTAAACACATTAGGAAAAATAATTACTTGAAGGCACTGGAGAGTGACAAAAAAATCAGGCAGATACTGGTGGGGACACAAGCAATGGGAGGAGTTGACACTTGGAGGAAGAGAAGAGCACCTGGTGAGTGTGTCCCGCTCCCCTTTTTTCAGAAGAATGATATGTATACTATCTAAGAAGAGCTATGTCTATGTGTACCTTTTAGCTTCGGGGAAGTTCCGGGACAATGACTTGAATTCCCCAGCCCTCCCCAACCACCTTCCCCACTCATTGGAAAAAATGGAGTCATAACAGTGGAACAAGATCTTTGAGCACTGAGAGTTAAAAACTGCAAGCCCAGAACACTACATCCAGTGAAAATATTCTTTCATAATGAAGAATGTGGGCAGATCTATACCTCTACACACTGTAAAAATAGAATTTGGGATTTTGTTTTATAATGAAATGGTACCAGGTGAACACTCAGATATTCATGAAAGAAGAGGAGTGCCAGAAATGGCAAATCAGGGGCTTCCCTTCCCTGGTGGCACAGTGGTTGAGAGTCCACCTGCCAATGCAGGGGACACGGGTTCGTGCCCCGGTCCGGGAAGATCCCACATGCCGCGGAGTGGCTGGGCCCGTGAGCCATGGCCGCTGAGCCTGCTCGTCCGGAGCCTGTGCTCCGCAACGGGAGAGGCCACAACAGTGAGAGGCCCGCGTACCGCAAAAAAAAGAAAAGAAAAAAAACTCAGAACTGTTGAAAATGAAAAGTAATAATATTGTATTCTGCAGTGTATAATATTTATAGATGTCATATATATGATAACAATTACACAAAGAATGGAGGAGACGGTAGATAGACTTATACAGTTATTAGGTATTGTATATTTTATGCAAAGTATAACAATAGTACCTCTAAACTGAAAATTTAAGATTGTCCATTTTAACCCCTAGCGCCATCACTAAAATTATAAAGAGGTACAGCTAGAAGGCAACAGATAAATTAAAATGGAATTCTAAACAATATTCAATTAATTCTAAAAATAGGCAGGAAAAGATGGAAAGAGGACTAAAAACAGAGGGGACAAATAGGGAAAAAAATTCTAAAATTGTAGACTTAAATCCAACTAGGTCAATAATGAACCAAACACACCATCTAAAAGGCAGAGATTATCAAGATGGATTTTTTAAAAAGCAAGACTCAGTTATGTTGTGAACAAGAGTCATACTTTAAATATAAAGACAGATTGAAAACGACATGAATGAAAAAAGATATGCCAACAAATAGTATGCCTTAAAAAGGTGGAGTGGTTGTACCATTAGATAAAGCAGACTTCAAGACAAAGGTTATTACTAGAGGTAAAGATGGATATTTTCTAATGAAAAATTGGCCAATTCATGAGAAAGACATAATAATCATAAATATGTATGCATCTGATAACAGAGCTTCCCAGACACGAGGCAAAATAGGTCAAATTAAAGAGAGAAATGGACAGTTTATAACCAGAGTTGATTTTAATACCCCTTTCTCAGCAATTGATGCAACTACTGGGCAAAGAAATCATTAAAGACAGAATCGCTGAACACCATCAACCACAATGACCTCACTGATGTTTACAGAACATTCCATCCAACACCTGTAGATTACACATTATTTTCAAGAGCATGTGGTACATTCATCAAGACAGACCAAATGTATGACTGTAAAACAAGCCTCTATAAATGTAAAAGCTGTGCAAGTTCTCTGACCACAATGAAATTAAACCAGAAAGCAGCAAAAATAATATGTTAGAAAAACTCAAATATCTGGAAATTTTAAAATGCACTTGTAAATAGCTCATGGGCCATTGTCACAGTTCATAATATTTCAGAAGCCATTTAGTATTCACTATGATGTGAATTGTTGTGAACAGAATCAACAGACATGAACTATGATGTGTTTTGATGTGAACAGAAGACTAGAGGCTGTATTGGCAAAGTAAATACCTTTTCTAAAATCCATGGAAAACCTTTAAAGTTTTGGCCAAAAGAAAGATAAATGATCAGAAATTTCATTTGTTATTTTATCCTCGGTATTAATATGGCATCACAATTTTAAAATCTTTTGTTCACAAGCCAGTTAGCCTAAATGTAATCCTCCTATCTAGACCCCATATGCATGTACATATAAAATTCATCTTTCCCTAGTCTGTTGCCCCTATGTTCCTCTCTATTATCCAGAAGTCTATTTGAGAATACCCATCTTCCAGATTCTACTGTATTTAGAAAATGTGCTGCTTATTCCTACTAAACCTGCTGCTGTACTTATCCATGGTAAGCTACTGTAAAGAAGAAAAAAAAAATCCAAATACATTTTCAGTTCATTGCTCAGTAAGAAGATAAGAAATTGAGAAAAAAACCAATTTTTAGAAGAACTATAACTTTTCAGAAGGTGTTCTCATGTATTTGGGAATGAGCTCTTATTAGCTAACAGCCACTTTCATAGCTTGGTCTGAGTTATATAGTTACAAGGCATTGACATCCTTTATTCTCTTAAATTAGCAAAAAAAAAAAAAAAAAAAAGGGAAAAAATAAAAGCCTCCCTGAAGCATTCCAGGTCAGCTTGCCCCCAGAGATATTTTTCAGTCCCTGATCCAGCCTTCAAAAGCAGTGAAATCTATCCTCTCAGTAACCCCTTATTTTGTGCCAAAGCTTGGTCCTGCCTTTGTTCTAATTTTCCTCCTACCCTTAAGTCTTTTAGGGATGTGTTTCAAGATAATCTGACACCTGAAGTTTAAGTTAGGCCAGTGGTTCTGAAACCTAACCATGGGTCAGAATCACCAGGGATGCTTGTTAAAATAGATTGCTGGGTCTAGCCCTAGAGTTTTGGATTTAGCAGGTCTGGACTGGATCCTGACAATTTCCATTTCTAGCGGCTTCCCAAGTGATGCTGATGCTGATGCTGCTGGTCTGGGGTCTACACTTAGCAAACCATTGGGTTTTCCTGTTCAAAGGGAAAGAGAATGTTAAGAAAGGTTCCAGCATTTACTCAAAAGGATTTTTTCTATTGCAAGAAGTCAAGACTGTCTGAGTTGAAATGTTTCAAACTCTCTCATACCTCTTCAGAATACTTAAGGATACAGAGGAGACAGGAGCCTGAGAGAGCTAGGGAAGAAATTATAGAAATTCAATAGCTTTTGAGTTAGTCTAAACCAAGTTCCCATTCTGTGAGGCTGGGTTGCTTCAACATGCCTATTCCCAAGGGTTTAGAAACCAGCTAGTGCAGTGGTTCTCAATCTGTGGTCACTAGTTCAGCCGGAGCAGCATGACCTGGGAACTTGTTAGAGATGCAAATCTTCAGGTCTTAACCCAGGTGTACTGCATCAGAAACTCTGGCGCTGTTGTCAACAATCTGTAATTAACAAGCGCTCCAGGTGATTCTGAGGCACAGTAAAGTTTGAAAACTAGTGATCTAGCCCAGTGAGCATTTCCCTTTCTTAGGTCTATTCTAGGGAGAGGGTAGGCTGAGGGGGTCACAGTTGGTCAACATTGTGTGGTCAACACCCACAAATGTACTGCTGCAGAGCCTAGCTAAACAATCCTCATGAGAAAATATTTTTGCTTCTTTTGGAAAAAACTAAATGATAGGGTCAGATCATTTTATAAATTATAGCCCCACCTTTTATTGGCTGTTTCACAGAATGATACAATCAATAATGATGGATTTCTATCCAGCACATTAATCCAAATTCTCACCAAGTAGCAGTCAGGCTGTGTTCCCAATGCTGAAATTTTTAAAGAAGGTATAGGAACACATTAGGATGAATTTCTGATGAACCCTTTAAAAAGGAATTCTTAATACACATTTGTTCATTCAAACATTTCCTGAACACCAACTTCCTGGAAGCTATGCTGAATGACAATCAGAGATCCAGTGATGACCAAAATACAACCCACCTCCTTTATTGAAGACCTAATGGACTGCAGAAGTCAGCACAGGAGTGGACCTTGGTAACCATCTGGCTCGGTGGTTCTCGGTGTGGTCCTGACACCAGGGGAATCAATTATCACCGAGAAGTTGTCCTCAGACCTTGTCCCAGACCTACTGAGTCAGAAACTCAGTGGAGGTGGGGAGGTGCGATCAACAATCAATTTTAAGTCCCTTGGGTGGTCCTGATGCATGTTGAGATTTAAGAACCAGCAATCTAGCCTCCTTAAATTTTACATTTCTTAGATCCCAGAACTAAGAATCTGAGAAACTGTTGAAAGCACAGTTTTGCTTTGAACTTTGGATGTTCTGAACCATGGAGACCCAGTTTAAGGACTGATCTTGTCCAGCCCTTTATTTTACAAATAAGCAAAGTAAATACCAAGAGTTAAGTGACTTGCTAATTAAGTTAAACAGCTAATTAATGACAAAATGGTGCCTCCAAGTTCAAGCCAACCAATTCCAAGTTCATTTCTCTACTCCTCTGCTTACACAGCAGCAAAGTGTGGGAGCAAGGACACCCAGCTGAAGCCACAAGAATTTCTAATTTGATTAAAGAATCTATCGTGCCCATATCAAATGGGACTACTTCAGAGAAGGCAGGGATAATTTTCTTTTTCGTAATGACTACTATGAGGAAATATATGCACTCCAAAACTATCTCTGAGAAGCAGATATGCACCTAGGAATTATTCTCTGCGCCAAAAGAAAATAGTGCAACATTTTGGTTCATTAAAAAATAGTGTCCTCGGGGCTTCCCTAGTGGCTCAGTGGTTAAGAATCCGCCTGCCAGTGCAGAGGACATAGGTTTGAGCCGTGGTCCGCGAAGATCCCACATGCCGCGCGGAGCAACTAAGCCTGTGCACCGCAACGACTGAGCCTGTGCTCTAGAGCCGGTGTTCTGCAACAAGCGAAGTCACCGCAATGAGAAGCCCCCGCTCACCGCAACTAAAGAAAGCCCGTGCGCAGCAACGAAGACCCAACGCAGCCAAAAATAAATCAGTAAAATAAATAAATTTTAAAAAAATAATGTCCTCATGTTTCTTATGTTCTTGCTGAAAGAGCTGCGTATTATTTTTCATAGATTGACCGGGTGTGCTTAATCACATACCAGAAAAGAATTAAACACAAAAAAAGACAACGAAACAAGGTAAAGTCAAATGAAAGAAGGCACAAACGAAACAATACTGTATGCAGCCACCTCAAACACAGGCCAAATGAACCTATGCTGTCAGGGCTCAGGATGATGATTTCCCTCGAGGAGGTAAAAGTGGAGGCTGGGAGGCAGCACCTTCTGGGACTCTGCTCATGTTTACGTTCTTTATTTGAGCACTGCTCCCACAGGTGTACTTAATTTCT
This sequence comes from Kogia breviceps, assembly GCF_026419965.1. Taxonomy (NCBI): domain Eukaryota; kingdom Metazoa; phylum Chordata; class Mammalia; order Artiodactyla; family Physeteridae; genus Kogia; species Kogia breviceps. The sequence continues at coordinate 69,650,239 of NC_081318.1, read as the reverse complement.
ATTCAATCCATAGACTATGCGTTTTTCTTTCTTGTTCAATATATAGTTGAAACACACACAAAACCAAGGTGTAGAGACTTTAAGGACGCAAAGATTCACTCTAAAGTTTTCACGGAAGAAATATTTTATTTCCATCTATTCCACAAGTAGAGGGCCACGGCAGTTTAAAGGCATCTATCAGGAGGAACATTGAAGCCTATCATTTTTCAGAAAGACAGTGTTAAATAATTGCCATTAGCGGGGAGCAGTTGAGGTCAGACACGCTGAATCAACTGAGTCAGGGACACCACTTTGGCTCAAACCAGATGAGTCTATAACCATGCAGGACATGATGTGTTTCCAGACTGCTGCTTTTCTTGGCTTGACAATGAAATATTTTAATTTCCCCACTTCTAGAATTTTACAAATGGGACCTGAATTCCAGAATTTTAAAACTTTCATATTTTTAGAGGTTAACAGATAATTTTTCAATTTCTTGTTGAAATGATATTGCCTGGGAGTTAAATACCTTCAAATGTATAAACTGCAAATTCCGAAAATAAGACCACGTTGTGTTAACATTATTTAAATTCCTTGACCCAAATTCCATTTCTATTTTTTTCTGAATAACCATAAGATGAACAAAGACTTATGTAAGAATATTTTAAATGGCTATTTTTAAAAGCAAAAATTTATATAATACCTTATATTGAACATAAAGAGTCATAATTACGCTCATCCATACCAATTATATATATTTTAAAATCATGTATTTGAAGGACAGTTATTGATGTAGTATCAAATACCACTTAATAAAGAGCAGAATAAAAGAACTGGTACAGAATGGACTTAATTTTTCAAAGAACTAAGCAAAACCATATCTGTAAAAATATAAAAACATTAGAAGTTCTCATTTCTGTGGCAGAATATTATGTGGTATTTAGTTTCTTCCAAAAGCTTTTCTATATTTTCCAAAATAAACATGTATTAGTCCTCAAATTCAAATAAAGATATTGCATGCTTTTTCTAAAGAAATACAATTATACAGATTAAAACGAAAAAAACTCTCCTTCCCCTTTCCTTCTCCTGCCCCTGCCCAAGTCTTACGCATATCTTTCAATACAGAGAAAAAGTGTTAACTTTTTATAATCAGGTTTGTTTAGCTTTTGTGTTATGCTTTTCCCATGCCACAGTTATAAAGATATTTCCAAATTGTCTTTTGTGCTTTCATTGTTTTAACATTAATCTATCCAGATGAAAAACTATATGGTTAACATACAGTTTTAACCTAGCCAGGAACTATTTTAGTATGTAGATTCGTACTACTGTGGAAGCCAGCCTCCAAGACGGCCCACAATTCTCCCCACCGCCTGCTAGTCACACCTCAGGCACACCCCTTCCACATTGTACCAGGGTTGGTCTGTGTGACCCGAAGAATGTGTACATGGGATGTATGGGAGGTCATTTCAAATATTAGGTTATTAAAGATGGCTTCCTCCCAGGGATCCCTTTCTCAGACCACTCATTCTGGGGTAAACCAGCTGTTAGGCCATGAAGACTCTCAGGCAGCCTAAGGAGAGGACACTGTGGTTAAGGAACTCAGGTCTCTGGCTAAAAGTCAGCAAGGAGCTGAGGTCCACCAACCACTGCTGCTGGGCTACACCCCACAGGCTGGCAAGCCCTGTACTCCCCAAGCCTCAAGCCCAAAGAAAGAGCCCCGAGGCAGCAACAGGGACATTAATGGTTTAATGGATGGGGGATCTTACTTGTCTGAAGCAAAGTCCTGGAGTGACACGCCACGGTATGCAGCAGACAGCAAGCAGAACACCAGGGCAAGACGCGGCAGCAATCTTCCGTACCAGGGGGAAAGGGAGGTTAGCAGTTATAGAGGGAATTGATGTCAGGTTGGCTCATTGGTTACCAGGGAAACCAACTGAGGGGCACGCCCCTCTCAAACTATCTTAGTAGAGTTCTGATCTAAAGCTCAGAACAATCACCAGCTGGGTCCAGGGTCAAGCAGGCATTTACTGATTAGACACTATGATTAGGAGGGAAGGTCACTCATGTGAGGCAGGGACTGATTGAGCAGGGGATGTAGAGAGAGTAACAGAGCAGGCATCTTGAGTGGCCTGATCATACAACCGCTGTCAGCTTGGAAGCAGATGCTACAGCCTTCAGAGGACTGCACTCCCAACCAATAGTTTGACTGCAACCTCAGCAGAGGCCGAGCTGGAAGCCACCCAGCTAAGCTGCTCCTAGATCCGGACCACAGAAACTGATAGGATAAATATGTTGTTTAAAGCTGCTAAATGTGGGGATAATCTGTTGTGTAGCAATAGATAACTAATGTAATTACTTTTATTAATTAGGACAAGTTTTATTTTTAAAAAGAAAAAGAGACACTTGTCTTTCAGAGAAAGAAGGGGCTTTGGTTGAATGATTTGCCATTAAGTTCTTGCTAATAAGCAGCCTCCCTCTCCCCCAATGCTTGCTTACCTGAAAATCACTATCTTAAGTTCCTTTGGGAAAAATATTATGCGCTAGAAAAGTATTAGTATTCTACGACTCCTATAGTTTATAGGCTACAAAATTGATTTCCCAGATGTTTATTCAATAGAAGTGCTAGTTGAAAAAATTTTTGAACTGTAGAAACTTACATTCTCATAAATAATTTGACAGCAGAATATAGGAAACAAAGAGCAAAGGCGTGGGACTCACAAGTGGGACTTTTAGTTCCATCTTGGTCACTAACTCTAAGACCTTGGACAACTCTACTTTTCTAGGTCTCAGTGTGAACCCTTTGTTAACAGTGGGGCAGAGTCAAATATCCTCTACTGCAGTGTCCTTCGCATGTTTTACACACGATCCCCTAAAATGAAGGGGGACATACTGACATAAAATTAAATATAAAATACATAAAAGGTGACACATAAAATTTTTATTACAAATTGAATGTAATTTGCATTATTTTATCTTTAAAGATACTCGTCAAAACATCGGAGATGAAGATTGAACTTAATTTATCGAGTGTGCCTGTCACGTATCCTAATTGGCAGTCAGCACTTGTCAGATTAGTTTGCCAACTTTGTTTTCAATGAAAATTATTCATTTTTTTCACTTCAGATAAAAACATTACATATGCACTCTATAATGTGACTACCGTTGAACTTCATAGTTCTAATTGTTAGATAGGTGGAAGGGTAGGTAGATGATGGAGGCTTGCCATGAACTGATGGACTGGAAGAAATCAGATAGCCCTCCTTTCGGTTTCCTGCTTTTCTCTCAAGGGACTATGCTATAAAGGTAATGCATTCTAGAATTGTCTTTGTTTAGTACCATGTGGTTTTCATCTCCAGGGCAGTGTACCATATTGGGGTAGATGAGTTAATATTTTTAAAGCTCTTTATCCTATGGCTTCCAGTCATTCTTGGCTGCAGTTATTCTATCCTTATTATTTCCTGTGTAATGGAAATGACATTCTCATATATAGATAACAATAATTATTAATAATATCACTTCTTGTTATTACTGCTATGTGCCTGTATTTTGGGGTTGATATCTATTTCACTACAAAGATAAGTGAAGTGTATTAGTTACGATGATAAAAGGAACAGAAGTGTTTTCATAGACAAGAACAATTCAGCATTTTGGATGGGGAAAAAAAGCCTAACACTTAAGTGTCATCTGTGTAAGAAGTCAGGACAGTAAAGAAATAAAAGCTCTGAAAATATAAGCCCAGATTTTTAAAAAGCCATTTATTTTAAAAAACTGGTTTGTCAAATCACATACACAAGCAGATACACAACTACCAAAGTGGCCCTGTAATAGACACCAGTGGGGCATTCACCACACAGTACCTGAAAAATACAGCTAAAAAAGAGGAGTCTGTGGAGTATTTAATTTCAGACACCTACTGGACTCCCTGTTGAATGGCTTTAAGTTAGCATATAGTGAGTGAGAGGTAGAGTCCCAAGTATAATAGCTGATGCCTCAGGGCTCCATTTAAAAACAAAACAAAAACAAAAACCATTTCCCCCTCTGCACAAGGGAAGCCTATCCTATTTTTTTTTTTCCTTTGTGAAAACAGAAGCCAAGTTTCTCTTCTCAAATGGTTCAGCATTCCCAGTAAGAGTGTTGTGTGGTGACCTAGGTATTGTGCTTCTTGAGCCATCTAATTTTCTTCACCTTCAGATTCAGATTCTAGGAGAGAAGAAAGAGAAAAGTCAGGTCATTTCTTCTGAGACACCTTTAAATAGGTCATGAAAGAGTTTCTACTCTATCTCCCTCCCCCACTAAAAAAGACATTTTGCCTAGGGATCTATTTACTAGGTAAGAGACTCATATAGGAGGGCAGGCAGCAAACTTTTGCTCCTTTTTGCTTTTAAACAAAATTACCTTTCTAAAAATGCAACATGCTCAGAAATATTATTGGTGACTAAAACTATATTTTTCTGGATCTGCAACTTTTCATGCTTAGTTGGAGTAAGTCTCATCATTATTGTTCTTCCAACTTGTATTGCCATTTTAAACACCAGTCTACTGGTAAAGGTGCTATAAAAATCGATCTAATCCCATAAATGTGATTAAGCCAAATGTATTTTTTTTCCTTTCACAGCTGCTGATTATTTCTTCCTCTTTGTCCCTTAAATTAGGAATAATTTAAGAGGTTTTGGTTTTGTTTTGTTTACCTTGCAGAAATTTTCATTGCCTTGATTCAGAAAGGAAGGCTAAGAGGTGGACAAAATGTCTGATATGGAACACACCTCAGAACTTTAGTTTTAGAAAGGCAAGAAAAATCTGTGGAGGGGGGAGCTATTTTGAATTACAGTGAGAAAGGATTTGCTAAATGGTCACCAGAGTTGTTTAATGGAATCATACCTTCTTCTGCGTTTTGTAACCACTCAACAAATTTCTTCATCTGGTCAAGAAAAACACTTTTGCCTTTGGCGACATGGGCTTCTTTGTACCATTTCAATATTGCTTCTTCACTCAGCACGTCAGCTGCAATTTCAAATCAAAGGTGTCAAAGTTACTACATACATGTCATGTTTTAAAGCAACTTCATGTCTTATAGTTTAATAGAAAGCAATCACTTCAAATATTAAAGCTATTTGATAAAAGAAATTTGTATTGAAACCTAGCAGAAGACACGAACCAAGCTTATTTCCATACAGCGCAGTGCCCTGTGTATTTTAGTAGTTAGGGTAGTGATGGTGATGGGACTTGAAAATCTCACAGTGCTAATTTGCTGGTAGGAAACTAGGTTATTTTGTAATTTTGCCAATGAGTCATCAATTCCAGCATTTCAGAACACTCTGTGTCCTGCCACCAACTGCAAACACATCTTGATTAAGCAGCAACCACAAATGACTGGTCTTTTAAGGGGATTTACTTTAGGAGGAAAAAAAAGCAAATAAAAAAAATGTAGACAGGATGCAATAACAATGTTAATAATTAAATATAATGATGAGCTTCCTGGGTGTACCATGGGACCAATACACACATAATCCAAAGTTCTACATTACTCTATTGCTAAGTCCTAAATTTACTTTCCCACAGCACAATATCTAAATCACATGAGTAATGTTTTCCTTGTACACTGTTAGGAGAGAAACAAAAAGTGTAATCTATTAACTATTACCTAGAACTCTAAATTCCACAAATATGCCTTGATACCCTCAAGTTACCATTAATTTAGGATACTTAATGTTAAGAATAGAAAGGGGAATATGAAAAAAATAGCCTACAGACTTTGCCAATGTTCTAATTTTGGGATTTTGGTGTGGGAAAAGAGATGGAAAACAGATAAAAAGGATTTATTATTGTCCCCAACACCTGCCCAATCCATTGCAAATGCTGATAAATCATTCTAATGATGTTTTTGCAGTTAAAATATACCTTTAACTTATAAAAACAAGAGAAATGATTTGATACTGGTTTCATTCAAAACCTCAGTGATCTTTTCATAACAAAAACTTTGTTTTTTTTAAATTAATAATTGGCTCTTGGAGTCAATTGAAGAGGTCAAATGGACTAAAAATACCCATGAATGGATTTAGAAAATATAAAGTTTGTTTTATTTTGGTCATTAAATACACTACATTTTGCAAAGGAAGAAGGAAGTCTGGATTTATTTATATATAAGGACTAGACATAAAAATTATAATCAGGAGCCCTAAGGAATGACTCTTAGCTTCTAGTCTTTTAGTTTCTTGTGCTTCCAGCTCCACACTCCCCACTCACAATGATGAAAGGATTCTCCTACCTCTTGCCATCAAAGTCCAGTTTTCATACCAATGAGGAGCAGATGCTTTACAGCTCAACGAAGTGACCTGTTACTGGGTAAGATGGCTTTGCAGAAACCTTTCAGGAATGCTAATTAGCTCAAACATGGATTTTTTAAAAAATTTATTTTTATTTAAAAACATTTTTTTTAATTTTATTTATTTATTTATTATGGGTGTGTTGGGTCTTCGTTTCTGTGCAAGGGCTTTCTGTAGTGCAGCGAGCGGGGGCTACTCTTCATCACGGTGCGTGGGCCTCTCACTGTCGTGGCCTCTCGTTGTGGAGCACAGGCTCCAGACGCGCAGGCTCAGTAGTTGTGGCTCATGGGCCCAGTTGCTCCGCGGCATGTGGGATCTTTGCAAACCAGGGCTCGAACCCGTGTCTCCTGCATCGGCAGGCAGATTCTCAACCACTGCGCCACCAGGTAAGCCCTCAAACATGGATTTTTAAAGTCCCTTTTATATAATTTGTTTTTATGACATCTTTAAAATGTGTGTGATTTAGACCAATAATTTCCAAACTGTTTTGATCATGCTCCCCTATCAGTAAGACAATTTTGATTGTGTACATACAACATATGTGTATTTTTTGTTTTATAAATTATATGCATGTACTATATAACTGCTATTGTTAATATTATAAAACAAAACATAGAATTAAACATGTAAAGAGAAATTCTTTTTTATCCTCGCCTTAATGAATCATGTTATGACACAATGTACAGGTTGGAAAGGCAACGGAGAGTGTAGTTTAGCGATACTCTGTCTCAGGTTTTCTTTCTGAAGGTTGAGAGCTCATTCTCTGAAGGTTGAGAGTTTTATTGCCCCACAGAGGCCGAAAGAGGCCATGCAACTACTAGAATCCTGGTCAGTGACTGTGCTTGTGAAAAGGACAGTACATGACAGGTATAACTTATAGGATGTCTTCTCATCCACTGAAAATCAGACAAAACTGTGCAGAGCTGAGTTCTTAGAAGCTAATTTAGTAATAAACACCTGCTGCAAGACCAAATTTCTAGTCCCAGGGGAATGAAATTATAAAGAAGGGAAATAAGCACCTACACAGGGCGACTTTGCGGCAAAGCACGAACACCAAAAAGAAAGTCAACTTTTGTGTAGGGAGAAGTCTAATCTAAAAAGGAAGGAACTCCTTGACAAATGAAGAAGAGAGAGAACATTTTTTTCCCACTAAGGAAAAGTAGGGAGAGGAATTCATTATAACTGGGAGATGAAAATGACAAAGCGTTGGGATCTCCCAAAATGCATACTAAGAATACGGAGGATCAGTAAAAGTACAGCAAGAAAGGAAGACATTCTACGATTGCACAGAACCTCCTCACATTACAGTACACTTCTCTCCCGTCGATGTGGCCAACTTCTTCATCATCTCCAGTGAAATACTTGTGTCCCTTGAGAGCCTTCCTTTTTCTTTCTCCAAGTTAGCTTCAGCTCTGAGTTAGGGGCCCCTCCTCTATCATCCTTTCACTCCTCATCAGCATCTATCTGTACGAGCCTTATTTTCGCCACTGACAGGGTGATTCTGATTCTTGATTTTCCTCTACACTCTGAAATCTAGGAAGTTAAGGACTATTTTGTTCATCATCTCATTCCCAGCATTAATAACATAAGACTTGCCACCTAGTTTGCATTCAATAAATGTACAATGTACAAATCAATGAACTTGATGAGAAAAACTAAATATGTCTCAATGTGTAGAGTTATAATTCAAAAGTTGGGTTTTCATGAGGGTCAAAGAGACAATATTGTAAAAGTGGTTTGAGAAGTGCAAAGTTTTAGGTAACGTTAGTTATTTAAATATTTAAGTTGAAAACTGTGTCACTTGGAACTTAGAAAATTCAGTACTTTTTATTAGCAGTGTCACATAGGGACACAAGTCAAAAATAATTTACCTTAAGAAAGCTGGCACTATATGGTGAGAAGGCAAATAACCTTTTTTTTAGAACAAGAATAAGAAACTTCTTTTAGAAAAATGTGCGTGAGGAACAGAATTTAACCTAAGAAATATCTGCAAACAATAAAAGCCATGAAAGAGATACTAATGGTACTTGAGAAGGTAGTTATATATTTTTCAGACCTACCTGCTGAGACTATGGTACTTAGCTTCAGGAAGAAAGAAAATTATTTTAGAAAGTGAATAATGTGATATTTAAAAAGTAGTGATGGATTTACTATTTTTCCTACTGCCTTAGAAATATAAAAATCTAGATTTTAGTACAAAAAGTAAATCTTCACTAAGTGACCAATCACCACTTTCTCCTTTCACTGCCGAAAAGCATTATTATTTAAAGTTTATTCATTTTTATTCCACTGTTTTTTATATAAAACATCTAAAAATCTTTTAATAATATCATTCATTTAAGTAATTAGGTTTTCAAAGGGGACATGAGGAATCATACCCTCATGTTTCTGTTATCCTCAAGTTCTGGAAATACAGTAAGATAGGTGTATGTAATAGAGACTTAAAATGAGAAAGAAGAAATGATTTCCATTACATTTTTTGAAAACCTGCTTAAAAGCAAAATGTCAAGGGATCCACATCACTAGATAAAAGAAACAAACAAGACACTATTTGATATTTGTAAAATGTATATGTGTGTATGGAATTAATGATAAGTATAATCTTAACCATGTTACCACAGTTCATGGGATTTGTCACTTCTCGCATCCGATACCCTTTAGACCAGTGGTCCCGGATGAACAGTCACAGCATCACCTGGAAGTTTGTTAAAACACAAATTTGAGGGCCCAATGCTGTAGCCACTGAATCAGAATCCCTGGGGAATCTGTTTTAACAAGCTCTCCAGGTGAATCACATGCACATGAGCACTGGGAAAGGAGTGCTTTAATACATGCTGTCCTCAAGCCTTCCTAGGCATATGAAATACACAGCAAGAGCACCCAAATCCTCATAAAAACAAATGAAATATATGTCTCCAGGTGCACAAGTGTTTGTTGGATGAAATAAGGTCAAAGTAAAAACTACTATTCAGGGCTTCCCTGGTGGCGCAGTGGTTGAGAGCCCGCCTGCCGATGCAGGGGACGCGGGTTCGTGCCCCGGTCCGGGAAGATCCCACATGCCATGGAGCGGCTGGGCCATGGCCGCTGAGCCTGCACGTCTGGAGCCTGTGCTCCGCCACGGGAGGGGCCACAACAGTGAGCAGCCCGCAGACAGCAAAAAAAAAAAAACCCCACTACTATTCAAAAAGGAAGGTAAACACAGTAACTCTCCTAACAGTAGTATGGAATAATCATTCCTTGGGGGTTCCATGTTCTCAAGAGAAAAAAATGCAATTATTTTACTGAAAAAAAAAAAGCCTGTATGTATAATTTTGTGGAAAATTATGAAATTACCTAGCAAATGACATTTAGTTTTAACTTTTCAGTGATATAGTTTAGGTTTCCATTTGTAAAAGCTTCCTGATTTCACTTCCAAATAACTGAGCCAGAATAAAACTGTTATTGACACTTACCCTCCTGTGTTCCCTTGGGCTTGCTCATACTTGCCACAGACCTTACTAACTGAAACAGTCTATTTTAAAAAGCTGACTACCTAGTTAATCAACGGCCTAAGGAAGAGCTAATGCCTCTTCTTTTTACTTCTCAGGGCCCACTGCTTGGTTATTTTATAATTTCAGGTCACTGTTCATTAGCATCGGGGCTGAAGAATAGGAAATAAAGCAATCAGTTTTGCTAGCTGTTCGTAGTTGTTATAAAAAGTTTAATGGAGAAGGATGTTGGCATTCATTAACGGTTAAAATGAGAAATTTGAAGAATAGGATTTTGATAGTTTATATGCCACTTAAATGCCTTTACTGATAAAAAGTCAATTTATTTTTTGTTTTTTTGAATTAAGTATAATAATGAAATGAGGTATTGCTGCAGACGAGGCTCAAACAACTACGTCTCAGTTAAAAACAAGGATTTGGTAAGAGATACTGGTTGGGTTGGCTATTAAACAACAAGAAAGGAAATTATGTGCTTAGGCAGCTAGTTTATAAACAGTTTGCTTTTCTGTAGTGTAAAATATTGACCACTCATGAAGCGAATGTGAAACCTATCCCACAGGCCTCTCTACCAGTTTAAAATGGGGCCAGCTGTGGCCGGTGTGGACAGAATGGCCACTGGCTGCGGGGGCACTGCTCCTCCTTCTTGGCTCCTGGGTACCACAGGTGGGTTGGCCATAGGACCTGCAGGTTTGGTTCTGATGGGTCACCTAGACTTAAGACATTGCTATCTCATGACCCTGGGTATCATTTAAGCCCTAGTTTTAGGGCATTGCTATCTCATGACCACATCCAAGAGGGCCAGTTCAGATCTCTCCACAGAAAAACACCTATTACTGAATTTCAAATGGGACTTGGCAGGTATCACAGTCTCCCACTGATATGGAAATTGTGCCAAATACCTTAGTACTGAGAAAGCAAAAGATCACCCAAACCCTTGTGGGCAATATGTATGCATTTGAAGAATCTGGATAGCCAGTTAAAACTCTTTGTGCAAGGCTATTAAACATTTTAAAAATAGCTAGTAATCAGTAATGTAAAATTTTTACATTCCAAATGCCCAACTTGTCATTCAAGATAGACAAATTTAAGAACACATCAAAAAGAAAAGAAACATCTGCTTGGTATTAATTTATACTTTAGCCTTTTCTGTGTTATGCCATTTAAGATAGCAGTAACTTCTAAAAAACATTTCATAATGTTCAAAACGTATCATTTCTTAAGGGCTCCTTTCCCCCCACCTCATAAAACTACAAAAACCTAGACCAAAGAAGAGTCCAAGATCATTTTTTTCATGTACTATAGGTATAGAGATTGAGATCAGTTAAAACCCTAATAGCTGGGAAGCAGCCGCATAGCACAGGGAGATTAGCTTGGTGCTTTGTGACCACCTAGAGGGGTGGGATAGGGAGGGTGGGAGGGAGGGAGACGCAAGAGGGAAGAGATATGGGAACATATGTATATGTATATCTGATTCACTTTGTTATAAAGCAGAAACTAACACACCATTGTAAAACAATTATACTCCAATAAAGATGTTAAAAAAATTAAAAAATAAAATAAAATAGATGAGGAAATCAATCAAAAAAACAAACCCTAATAGCTAAAGATGTTAAAAAAAAACCCTAATAGCATTCATTTTTAATAAACTGGCTGTGCCAGTTGTCATGGCAACCTCATCCTTATAAATACAATAACAAGACAGTAAATGTGAAGTTCTAAAAATAGCCATTTCCTTGGAAAACAGGAGAATGGCTGGGCCAAATAACTAAAATACAAAGTGAAAAGCTAATTATTTCAGTAATTTTAAAGTCAGCTTTATGGCATCTGAAAAGGTATGAACATACTGTATGTAAACATTTGGTAATCATCGTTATAGCTAATCCTTACAATTCAAAAACAGACCTTATTTTTTGTAATTACAGTCTTTTTCACCATCCCTCCCCACCAAAATTATTAGTTCATCACCAGTCTTCTAGCAATTTCCACCAGTGACAAGTGTACAGGGGCCTAATCAGGCTGGTTCCTGAGGCCATGCATGTCTATGGTGTTTGCACTTTCTCTCTCTACATAATATGGCTGCATCACTAAAACTCAAAGACTATCATTAACCTATATCCCCCTCTGCCTCACCCTCTACTCTGTCCCTCAGAAAGCTTCAACAAAACATAGAAACATAGTGGCAGGACGACATGGATACACACCTTTATAAAAAAGAACCACGATCTTCTGAAAGGCTTTCATGAAATGGATGTTGTCATAACAGTACTCTTGAACCTTCTGGAGGAGGATCAGCTCTGACTGCCCTTGGGAGCTGAACACAGCCAGGAGTGGAGCGTATTGCTGGAACCGAAGTGGGGAGTAAAACCATTTACTCTCGTGGGAGGTGCAGGGCAGGGCTGACACCACTTGAATCATAACAATAATCTGGAGGTTTGCTTAGAAAATCTTCACTTTGAGGATTATTTTATTCTAATATTGCGACCAATCAAAATGAATTTTTTATCCCTGCATCTTACCAGATTTCTCTCACTGTACCCAGTAAAAGAAACCAAATATGAAATGCTGACTATATTAAAGATAACTGCTATGCTACTGTGTCTGTCTAATGGGTCCTGTGAAAATAAGACAGAGTTCCTAAGTTCCAAAGGTTCCCAGGGCTGCTGTGACCCCTCTATCACTGAAGTGTGGCTCTGCCACTGGAAGAGTGGGCGTCTCCTTCCTAAACATCCCAGACCCCTCCCATGTCATCTTTATGGTTTTGTTCATACTGTTCCCTTCGTCCCAAATGACCTTGGCTTCCAGTTGTTGATGTTTGGCTATTGTTTTCTCTAAGACCTACTCAGCTCAACACTTAACCCCTCCTCTGAGCCTTCCCTGGTCAACTTAACCTGCATAGGCTACTCACTGCTCTGTCCTCCTAAATACTGAGAGTTATCTGAATTTACATCCTACCTAGTATCAACTAGGTACCTGTTGACTTCCCAATTCAAGTGTAAACTCTGAAGGCAGGCTCTAAGTCTTCCACTTGTCTTAGGACACTTTTATAGGGAGAGGACAATAAAAGCAAAAACATATGTATCTCCCCATAAAAATATACAATTTACACAATCAATTGATTTCTTCCACCACTACTCAGTTTTCAAATTCTAATGTCAGCTTGTCGTTTACTTAAAAAATACTCATTAAGAATTTTTGTCATGTAGAAAGAGAACCAATAGTTAAGACTATATTTCCCTTTAAATATTGAAAATACGACTATTCTGTTGATTTTCTGACATTGTTTTTAGCAAGAACTTACCCTTAGGTATTTCATAAGCTCTTACATCTGAAACATTTTAGGTACTGGCAAATTTGAAAAGAAAAGCACTAGGAAGTACATGTTTCGACTGAGTGTGGTCAAATTATGATTAGAACCCATCTACCACATTGTTAAGAGCTGCAGCTGGCCTGCAGCCGAGACTGTGCCTTGTTGGGACCCTGTACCTTCAGATGCTTGAGGGCCTGCTCGGCAACGAGCTCTTCCTTCTTGTTCCATTCCACAGCATTCATTATACAGGTCCACAGCAGTCCAATCACTGCTGTTTCTGGAAGATCATTCCTCTTCATTTCTTCTTTAACATAGAGCACCACCTAAATTTCACAAAAAAAGGAGTCAGAGAGTAACAGACAGATGGGGAGTTCCCCTCTCACTGTGCCCGATCAGTAAAAGGTTAGGGGCAGACAGATATTCTGCTCAGTTCCTCCCTTCCTGGCATATACTATCAAGTTACGAGAGGCAGGAAAAACACAATGATTTGTTCTCAAAGCAGATTTATTTTTAGTCCCAAAATTAATAGGCTTATCTCTGGATAGGAGGTGCTGAATAATAGAAAATAAAAAGAGAGAATCATGGTTTCTTAGGGGCTATTCTTTTACAGGCAGGAAGCCCTTTGAGTAAAGCAGGGCAAAGATTATTTAAGCCAGTTTGACTTTCTGGAGTTTGAAGAAGGCAACAGAGTTGTGAATTTTTACTTCCGATCCTTAACTTCAAACCTCTTGAAAAATGTCTTGGGTTTGTATAAGGCATTCTCTGCAATTCATTCTTTGTTTTGTTTTGTTTTTTTGTGGTACGCGGGCCTCTCACTGCTGTGGCCTCTCCCGTTGCAGAGCACAGGCTCCGGACGCACAGGCTCAGTAGCCATGGCTCACGGGCCCAGCCGCTCCGCGGCATGTGGGATCTTCCCGGACCGGGGCACGAACCCGTGTCCCCTGCATTGGCAGGCGGATTCTCAACCACTGCACCACCAAGGAAGCCCTGCAATTCATTCTTTAATCATAGCTTTTGATGATCCCCATGCCTCATGTAAATAAACTGTAAAGTGCAAAGACTTTTAAAAATATGATACATATCAAAGCAGCAACACTCAGCAGGCTATTTTTCCTTCAGAATTACTTTTAAATATGCAAATGTATCCTAAAACCTGATCGTATGGAATAAAATCTGCCTAACAGTGTATCTTATATTAAACTTGTTTGGAAAAATCTTCCTCCTTTTGACTAGAATCACAAATAGAGGTGAGGGCCTCAGAAGTGATTAAAAACCATAATATCAATATTATGTGTATTATGTGTATTAGTAGTACAAAGTGTACTACTTTGTGAACAGTACAACTATTTTTCTCCCTTCCTTTTTTTTAATGAAAATATGTTGATTTCTTTTCCTGCTGGCCTGGGGTACAGAGGGGTCAGCTGTGGGTTAAGCAGCCTTTGAGAACAGAAGGAACTGGGAAGTCCTAGTCCCCCAGCTGGGCTGGGAAAAGCTGCAAAGAAAGGTGACATCTCTGCACCTAAAGGTATCACAGTGTTATTTGGTTTGCTTTTTTTTCCCCCATGTTAAATCATGTTCAAGTTCTTTGCTTGGAGAAAGATGACTGAAGATATTGCTGACCTTAATGCCATGAGACTTAGGACCAACACCTCCACCTGCTGGACAGCATCAGTCTGGAATTCTCCAGTCTTAAACCGCAAAAGGTACCTTGCAAGGCTGTGAGCATGCAGAAGAGGGAGGATTTGGGACTTGGGAGTAAGTGGCAAAAGGAAAGGACTCTTTATGCAATTTTTGAATTATCGTGTAAAAGTCTTTAAAGTTCAAATAGGAAGTTTTCTTCAGGCAGGACTTTAAAAAAAGAAAAAAAAGATACAATCATAGCCATTTGAAAGACAGCTATACAAAAAGGTAGTATTTATGTTATGTGAATATGCAACTATTATGAGTGGGATCCAATGAGCCACTGGTCCAACTGATCTTTACCCATGATATGAATGCAAAACCACCCCTTTTTTGTCTTAAAATTAAAACCTATATATATTAATCCAGTCCTTAACCATATTATGTAATCTGCAATAAAATGGGAAAACCACCATAAATCGAGGTATACTGCTAGTGGAGAGTAAATCTATTCAACAGACGCAACATTTTGACAACCATAGCAACCTGGTAAATAAGTCACTTGTGTGGAAATACTCATTATTTTCTGGAACATCCTGGAGGAGTCTGAATCAATACTTTGAAATCGAGCTCATTTAAATGGTACGAAAAGGGCCTCAAGTTCATAGCAATAAACAAAAGGAGGTCTCCTTAAGGGAACTAAAGCTTGGGCTGCACAGGCTACATCATCCCTCTCGCTAAACGGGTTTGCAGTGATGTCAATCCATGGTCCCCACCTCCTTGATCGGGCATTCCTGAGAAAGACGCTCCTGGAGCTCCTTCTGGAGCTCCTTCCTGGTACCCAGGGACTGCTGGACTCGGAGGAAGTCGGAGAGCTCCTTAAGACCTGCGTCAGTGAAGTACTGAGCAAAATGATCCACGCTCTGTCTGTTAACGGGAAAGAGCTCCTGGGAGAGAAAAGAACAGAGACTATTATATAACATGCCATTCACATTTCAGCAAGCGTAAAGGACAACATTTTCATATTAAGAGAGCACTTAGAAAATCTCATATTTGGAAGAAAAGAAGAATGATTGAGTTTTTCAAAAGAATAAATCTTGGACATATTTCTTGAGCATCTGCTAAGGTACCTTCCAAAATTAGGCAATTTGACAAAGAAAGAGAATAAAAAATGCTAAGCAACTTACATAAACTAGTTTCACTCATTTGGCACTGCTACTTACTTTTTCTTTTACTTTAATCAAAGTGTAGCATGTACAAAAACAGAGCTCAAGTTGCTAAATTAAGTACAAATAAGATGATAACCCTGAATAACGTTGGGATTATTTTAAACTGACTAGAAAAAACTGAAATCACTAACCACACTGTTTCCTTCACTATGAGTTAACAGACCAAAGCCAGTTTTAGTAATGCTGAAATGATCTGAGATAATATGAGGAAAACAACATTGACTATTATCATCTCAAGGATCTCTATTCAGCATTTCATTAAGGAAAATGCTGCTATTATTCTAAAATAACAGCTCAGAACTAAAGGGAATTTTTGTTGTATCTCTTAATGATGGTGGCTCTAAATTAAGTTCATGGTGAGATCTCATCTAAATCCGCCCTACTATCTCTTCAATTCCTTACATAATTCTGTTGGAAATTTTTTAAAAGAGCAGCACACCATGGCTGATCTCATATTTTCACCTCACTTCCATTTCACCTTACACAGCTTGGCAGAGTCTCAGGAACACTTAGTCATGTTCTAACCCGTGTGACGCCAACACCCAACTAAGAAAGGAAGGCAATTTTCAAAGCTCTCACATTTTTCAGACTGCTGCAGAGTCTATAAAATAGATCCAAACTTTTATGATGGTTAGATTTGCATAGATAGATGGCCAATGGCTATGTGGCTTCAATAAAAATCTCAGAAGAAAGATCTGCAACGAGTTTGCCACCAAGCATAGGGACATAGCCAGATGGCTTCTGTCATGACTCAAATTTCAATATTCTGTGTACCACCATCCCATAATTTGCCTTGTTGAGTCATCAGTTTCAAAATGTCAGAACAGAGTTGGTGGGAGCAGCTATCAAACACACATTCATGTTAAAGCAAACATTTCATACCTGACTGAAATGTCCCTGATATTTATTCTACCATTCAAGAGGCCTTTCAAATTTGAGGGTCAGGGAACTAGTTTAATTTTGAGTTTCTTCTATGAATCAAGAGGTGGTAGGCATTTTACTCATAATTGTAAAACGTAGAAATTTTTCTACAAAAATAAACTAAGTCTCAACAAGGCTAAGCAGCTTGACCCAAGTTATGCAGCAAGAAATATTTAAGGGCATAGTTGTGTGACCGCAAAGGCAATAATTACTCTGTTACTTGTGCCGGCATTTAATACTCAATTTAGGAAGAATGTGACTGCAAGTTCTGATGGAAAGTTATGTTCAGAGTAAGATATCATCAAACATGTTACTAGTGGTTTTTTATTTATTTTTATGAACTATAACCACAGTCCTTATGAATGATATATAACATCTTGAAAATTATTATTCAGATTAAACTGAGCTAAAATCAGTATAAATCATATCACGACCTTTACTAACTTGGAACATAGTTTGCATTTGTTACAAAAATCCTACTCAGGTAAAAACCTTTATCATGTCATCCTTAGATTAAGGTCTCCCTACTTCTGCCCTTCCTCCTGAATCTACTCCCTATGCAACAGCCAGAGAGATCCTGTTAAGACCCCAAAATCACATTATGCACGTTTTGCAGAGACTTTTCCAAAAAACTTCTCATCTACTCTAAGAACCAAAGTTCTTAGATGATAGGGGACCTGCTATGACTCTGACCTGATCTACATTTTTGCTCTTACTAAATACTCTCTCTTTCTTGCTGTCCCCAACATGCCATGCCTCAAAGCCTTTGCATTTTCTGTTGCCTTTGCCTGGAATACTCTTCCTGGAGATATCTAAATAGATCGCTTCTTCATACAAAGGTCACCTTATCAGAGAGGCCTTCTCATACCACACTGAAACTCCTCAGCACTTCCCTATTTAGTTTTTCCCTCAGAGCACTTTTCACTTTTTATTATACCACGTAGTTTAGTTGTTTATTTAGATTATTGCCTGTTCCCCTGAAACAGAATGTAAGCTCCATAAAGGCACAGGTTGCCTGCTTGATTTCTTTCAATATCTTCAGCGCCTAGAAGTTTCTGGCCAATGTCTTGATCATTGTTCCCTTTTCCAGTGATGGGGGCATGATATCAGGCAGGCATGGTTCTAAGGCACAGCCACCCTGTCCTCATGGAGTTTCTGGTAGAAACTGCTACCTATGCTTTTCATGTTCAAAACATATGTAGACAAAGAAACCTAGTAAGAACAGTTAAATGATATGTGTTTTTCAAAAAGGAGATACATTAAAAAATTTTTAATGAAGTAACCTAATTAAGTTAACCAAGCTCTGCCTATTGGCATCTTTAAGGAACCATGCTTTAAGAAATACCTGAGTCTTTTGTGGTTAAGTTGTAATTGTAACTTTGTTCCTAATAATTCACCCCCTCATCTCCCTTAAACAAGTATTCAGTAAAAACCCTCCTTGCTGTATCTGTCTTCACAGGTGAAGTAGCCCATGAGTGGACTAAATCTTCCTACCCCACACCAGGCTTCTCAGTGACTTCTTTTGACGAAAGACGGTGAGCTTTTAAAGCACCAGAATTTCTCCCTTCAGTCACCTGTGTTCCTTTCCTCTGCCATAAGGACAGAATAGCCCAGATGCGAGCTGCTCCTTCAGCCTGGGACCCAGAATGAAAGGGCTGGGGCCTTGCCAAGATACAGCTAATCCACAGACTCAGGGACACGAATATATTCCTTCATGTTAACTTCCACCTACGTCAGCAACCTATTCACTTATCTTCTATGACTTCTATATACCCTTCATTGCTAGAGAGTAGGTTCCATGAAGGCAGGAAACTTTTCTGTCCTGTCTCTACTGGCTCCACAGCTTCTAGGACTGTGCCTGGCACAGAGCGGGCACTTAATAAATATAAGTTAAATGAAAAGTATCATCAGTGGCAGAAATTAACAAGAATCTAGACTTACTTTTTCTTCTTTATCATATTCTAAAGACTTCCAAGACCCAAATAGGGCTATTTTACGTAAAACTCAAGAGATAAAGGAATTTTAAGTCATTGAAAATACAAGAGTTTACAATGAGCCAGATTTGGAATTATCCCATCAATCAACACCCTTGCACAGAACACAATGGAACAGAAAACAGAAAAGTAACTAGGTAAAGAGAAGATGGCAAGCATGTCTTGCAATTTTAGACTTTGTCCTAAAATTGTAAAAGCAATTTCACTTGAAGCAATCTCTGTCATCTGCACAGCTGTTGCTTCTGGCAGAAAGAAATTATAGGGAGCAGATAGGAATTATGAGGACAAAATATTTTTCTTGATTTTCTTTGAAAAATACAAAAAGAAGTTAAAATATAATCAAGCAATCATGATACTGGGAGCTTCAAATTACTACTATTAACTTGTTAGCTTTCTTAAATATCTAAGTATTTCCAAGGAATCTTACTATAAACAAGGAATCATCTTTAACCTTTTATTTTGTTAACAAACTAATGTGTATTTGAGGTCAGTGTTATTCAACTACGACCCAAGATAATCACAAATGTCTAATTAGGTGGGATCAATGTGACTTTAAATTTCATATTAAAACTTTAAATTTCTATAGTTATTAGCTGCAAAAGAGTTAATTCTGATAAATGTTATCATATGTCAACAAACTCCTAAATTTGAAAGTCTCTGTACTCCCTATGACTCTTTAATTTTATCATTCCATTTATTTATACAACAAAGATTAAACTGGAATTAGTTTCTATCTGCCAATAATACGGAAATAAAAATAACCATGTTCCAATTCAACATAGACTCGGGCATTTCAGTTATGTATTACATCACAACTGACAGAGCCAAGGCAGAAGCATGAAACATACAACCCTTTGCCCAGACAACACTTACAAGTAGCCTCTTGTCTAAGTTGGCTTTTCTCAAAGAGGAGGTAACAGAGTTGGCATCTTTTTCTGCCATCCATGCTTTAAAAAGCTTGACAGCAAATGAGGCTGCAATGCCTGTTAAAAAAAAAAAAAAGAGTAAACCTTTTATAACAAAAACCACTTGTGATGACGTATAAGGCAACATTTCCCATTAGGTGTCCTGAAATGACTAAATAACTCAAAGACTTGATTTGGTACAAAGGAAAAATGGAAAGCTCTCTAGGCACTGTACTATTCATTACTCAAGAAAATATTTTCATAAGAAGGGAAAAAAAATGTTAAAGTACTTTTCAAAGTTGGACCCCCTAATTCCAACCTGTTATAATTGGAAATTTATTTATTTTTACCTTGGTCAAAACCAGATTCAAAGCCAAGGATCTTCTAGTGTTTTGCCTCTATTTCACCCTGTGGATCACCAGTATTTCATACTTTTAACTGTGATCCTGAGGTACAGCAAATAAATCATAAGCCATAAAACTGAAATGTCAACATGTCAACTAATTTGCTGATAAATAATACCAGTGAAAGAACATTAATAGTGACTGGTATAAATAAATAAAGCTATAGATGAACATGCATCATTTACTTTACAGTTTTACTTTCTGTAAAAAGCATGTTAAAATATTCATGAGTTAAGGTATAAAAATGTCAGTTTGTTTTAAGCTGAAATCTTTTCTATATATTTTAAAGAGATTTTTAAAATAGCTATGTTAATCAGGAATATACTCAATTACATACCCATATGTATAATAAGATTTATTTCCAATATAAATAATCAGATAACTAATAGCTTTTCTGTGAACACTCCAGATTTCTAAATTAAGTTGCATTTGTTTAATGAAGAGTTAAGGAGTAGTTGAAATATTAAACTGATTTTTCTGAGTTGAAGGCTTCAGTATTGTTGATGGTCTAAGCAGTATCTACTCTCCTTTCCTCTTTCCTAGGAGAGTTCCCATTTTGCTCAGGCCAGGTGACTTCTATCTAATTAGTCTAAACCCTGGCACCATCTTCTTCTGTTATTAGTCTAGTGATCTAAGTTGTTGGCCATAGCATCCCCCAACAATTACTACTGGGTGGGTCATGTGGCCAATTTCAGCCAATCAGCTGAAGGCAAGATAAATTATCCTATGTTCAGAAGTGGTCTTCCACCAAACGTGAATGAAGAAGCCTGTGCCATAACTGGACAAGCAGACTTCTTTCAAAGGCTAAGGAGTCCACCCCTGGAATGAAGTAGATGCTATGATAATGGGGGAAAATGCCTGAGTCCTGAATGATATTGCTGTTCACCCTGAATTCTGCTCTGCTTTTATATTTATTGTTACATAAGAAATAAATGCCCTTGGTGGGGCGGGGTGGGGGGAATAACTTAGGAGGTTGGGATTAACATATACATACTACTATATATAAAATAGATAACAAACAAGGACATACTGTATAGCACAGGGAACTATACTCAGTATTTTGTAGTAACCTATAAGGGAAAAAAATCTGAAAAAGAATGTATATGTGTGTGTGGTTGTGTGTGTGTGTATAACTGAATCACTCTGCTATACATCTGAAACTAACACATTGTAAATCAACTATACTGCAAAAAAAAAAAAAAATTTAAAAAGAAAGAAAGAAAAAAAGAAATGCTCTTGTATACAAATTTGAGTCCTGTCTTCCAGTTACTTGCCGGTAAACAAGTTCAATTGATATATATATATAATTTATACAGACACCAACTTTACCCAATTCTTTTCTTTTGAATATCAGAGAAACTAAGCCCCCCAAATTGTCTATGACAATAAAACCCGTGATATGACCTGGAGAATTTTATGTTATCAACTTGTTGACCTGGATTTTTAACATTACCATTCGTTCCAAAAGTCAATATAAAACGTAATATAAATTTATGTAATTAAATAAAAATAAAGATAACAGATCTTGTAATCCTCATTGTAAGTAAGAGAAATAAAGCATGCTTGAAACTAGGAGTTTAAAAACCAGGCTCAAACCTATCATTTTACATTAAAAGTGGCACTTGGTGGAAGGATTGGAGAAATTTCTTTGTACTTGAGATTCTACTGACTGGAGGGTCCCCCACAGCCATTTTTTGGGTGGGAGGTTGGGGAAAAGGTATAATTTCATAATCCTTTCCTATTTGGGAAGCAGAAGTTTAATACTTTTGTTTCTAGAGATGGTGGAGTATAAAGAAAAACCATATGAGATAGGTACTACGTCACTTCCATAACAAAGGTATTTTTCTTCTCCTTTCCTACCCCTCTAACATTTTACCATAAAAAATTTTAAACTTAAGAAAAGTTGGGGCTTCCCTGGTGGCACAGTGGTTGAGAATCCACCTGCCGATGCAGGGGAAACGGGTTCGTGCCCCAGTCCAGGAAGATCCCACATGCCACAGAGTGGCTGGGCCCGTGAGCCATGGCTGCTGAGCCAGTCCATCCGGAGTCTGTGCTCCGCAACGGGAGAGGCCACAACAGTGAGAGGCCCACGTACCAAAAAAAAAAAAAAAAAAAAATGTTGAACAATAAACCCTCATTTTCTCACCATCTAGATTCTATAACAGTTAATATTTTGCTGCATTTGCTTTATCAGGTCTGTCCATTTATCCTTCTAATAATTTATTTTTTAATACATTTCAAAAGAAATTGTATATATCATTTAGGTTTTTAATACAACCAGAAAGGCAATTATTTTCTGTTATAAACACTAGGGATAGATAATCTGATGTAATTAATATTTACTGTTTACATTTTATCTTGTCTTCCTAGTATAAAATGTCTAGTACCATAAGTAAAACATGAAGGCTCATGAATTCTCTTCAGGAGAATACTTTAAAGTGCTATAGTATTAACAATATAATAATAACAATTAGAGAGCTTGAAAACTATAGAGAATCTCTAAATAACATCATTTGACTCTCAGTTTACTATTCCTTTCTCAGCTACAAGAAACTATAACTCATTTCACTGCAGGTATGAAAGAGGCTGAGACTTCACATTTGTAGGAGAAAAACCAAGTTCTAAGAAGAAACAGATGTTTTCACAAAAGCTCTTTTAATTTATTTTTAAGAAAAAAAGAACTCTTTGTTTTGTGTTGTATTATAACTTGAATATCATTATCCTGCAAGAAAAAGAGCCCACTTTTGTATTATTCTATAATCAAGTAATCATATGTATGCCCATCAAACTCTTAATGTCTTAAAATTAAAGCAAAACTCTGATGCAGCCACGTGGACTTCTAAAACAGAATGAATATCTTAAAAATGTGATCACAATGAACGTCTGAGCACAACATCTTGAGGGGAAACAGTTCAGAAGAATGGCCCCAACTAGGGAAATGAACAACAGTTTAAGGGGGCATTTGGGAATGTGAAGGGCCATTTTTGGCTATTCTGCTAAATGGTGGTGGGTGTTTTAGGCTGGCATTCTGTGTCTGAGGGCAAAAAGGTTAAATGTCCCACAAAGCACAAAAGAGTCCTGCACAATGAAGCACTGTCCCAACAAAGTATGCCAGTAAGCATCTATGCTGAGAGAAATGGTTTGGACCAGATCAATTTCAGGGTATTTGACCTAGGCATTGAGTCTTACACCAAAAATTCCAGCTTATTATTATTATTTATTTGTCTTTGTATAGGTGTGCATATTTTTTCTCCTAATTGCCTACAATAAACATGTACAATTCTCTTATTGTTTGAAGACAAACACACTCACATACACACATGAGTCTCTTACATGGAGGATGGGTGGGAAGGAGAGAACACTAAGAAGAGGTATTGGTATTTTTCTGTCTTTGGCTTTTCTTTTCTTTTCACATCTGACAGGTAAGAAAATGAGCATAAATACCTTCTTTGACTAAGCTGTCAGTGAAGAGACTGGTGAGGATGTTGGCAGGAAGGTTGCCATTGCCCAGCAGAATCCCAGACAGCATTGCCAACTTTGTCTGCTCTGCTTCAGAAAAGGCTTTAAGGAAGAGGAGAAGCTGTGGGTCAAACAAAAGAAACCATGTCTATAAAGTAAAGGACTAAAGTAGGAAAATAACACACAATGTACATCCATGGCTAGACGGCACACAACTGGTGGGTCTTACGCAGCACACTTCTTATTCATTGGAGACACACCCATATGTTCGATTATAAATTGGATGCTTTATCATAGTTCCTTTCTTCCAAGTTCACTTACAACATAGCTGTAGATAACATTCATGGGAAGGAAAACAGACATTTGGAGAACAATGTAAATGGGTCACATAAATAATTTACATTCGACTTTGTATATGACAAAGTGTAAGTATTACAAAGTGTTTTCTGAAATACACTATTGCCTTTCACATGTTTTTCACTTCTATGCATGCTCCGCCCCCCCCCGCCATCCTCATCCTACAATACATCTACCCACTTTCTTTGGGTTATAACAAAAAACAAACAAACAAACAAACAAAACAGGAGTCAATAAGCTTTGACATGTAGCATATACTTTTCTGAGCCCACAGCATATAAAACTTTTTTAAAACAAGACTGCTGAGTGAAAAAAGGGTTTTCTAGGTTCTTGATGCCTCTTTTAAAAAATGAGATTCAAAACAACATTGTAAATCTGCTATACTTCAATTAAAAATAAAGTTAAAATAATAAATAAAAACAATAAAAAATATGTAAACAAACAAAAAAAAAGAAATTCAAACTAGGTATTTCCTAGATCATACAGTTTTACCACCAGCCCTGGTGATGATGTAATGATGGATGTAAGATAAAGAAAAGTTCCTAGCAGAGTAAAGGCCTCTGCTGTGGATTTTGTAGTGAGAGGACGACAGTGTTGTTTGGGTCCTCCTGGGTCACAATGCTGCCATCCTCTTATCCCAGCAGTAGGGAAAGTAACAAAGTAGCAACCCCAGAATGGTTGAAGGGAAGCCAAAGCAAAGGGAGGTTAGACCCCACTTGCCATTTTGAATTCTAAGAGTATCCAGGCTTATAGAATGCCCTCCTCCCTAACCCTCCTCCACTTAGTGCTTTGACTATACTATAGTTATATTCCACGGCTATTTTCACTGTTTCAACAGACCTTAAGCATGTTACTGAGATTCCCCAGGGCCCAATATCACTATCGGGGCCCTGTTGACTTTTTCATTACTCTGTACCGGCAAAAAATCACTGGCATCAATATAGGCTTATTAAATGTTTTATGGCCAATGAAATTCCATTAGCTCTGTGCGGTGGGTAGGACTATATTAATTTACCATTCCCAACAGTTAAAGGATTATTACATTACAGAGAGGTTACGTGACTCCAAATATTTATATCATGAGTAAGTGGCAGAACTGGAACAAACCAGTCCATTTCACTCCCAATTTATTCCCATTAAAATCTCAATGATTTAAAAAGAAGTCACTTTCTAAGTTCCCAAGAAAAGAGGGAGTGAGGGAAGGAGGTATCAATGGTTAAAGCTCCAGTGAGCCCCAGAAATGGGGTAAAAAAACCGACAAAACTGTAGATACTTTATATCACTCTGGCTTCTTTCTCTTATTATCAAAATAAGTAAGATTGAAGTAAATAATGAAAAATAGTCCCCAAGATTAAAATATTAACACTATTTGTTTAAGCACATTAATATACTCATATTCATCAAAAAAAACCTTAATTATAACAAAATGGTGCAAAAATTATATCTTTTCTTAAAATTAATATCCACATCACTCAATTATACTAGTCAGCATTAAAATCAGATGCTACATGTATTGCAGCAGAATTTTCTTTAAAGAATGGACACACTGTGAAAAATAAATAATTCTTGAAAGCATGTTCATCAAATGAATCAAATAGAAGGTTTTCAAGGTTCAAATGAACTAAGAGAAGAAAAACATGAGTGATATTATTAGGCAAAATGATGAGATGTTTATTTGAATGCTTTAACATCATTTCTTTGGTCATATCTATCTCTCTATTTTAATGAAGCACTTGTTATTTTCTAAACATGTAGCAATATAATGGACCACTTTTATCCATTTAAATGTTTTTCATGTTAAAAAAGGTAATACCTGCTAGTAGAACAAATCTAACAACACAGAATAATATAAAAATGTGAGTAATCTCCTCTTTAATCCTATTTCCTTAGAATTAACATTATTAACAATCTGACGTGTCCTTTCAGATTTTTAAATGCACTTATGTATGTCTACATTTTACAAATAACTAGATGCATAAACACATGCTTTTATTGAATTATAAACTGATAATAGCTCAAACTTGTTGAGTGAAGAAGACAGTCTTCTGAACACTTCATGTGTATTAATAATTACAAAAGTCTTGATCCTTGCTTTAAGACAAAGAAATCTGAGGCACAAAGAACTTAAGTGACTTGTCTAAGGTTAAACTACCAAATGGTTGCTTTTTCATTCAACAATTTATCATAGACATTTTCTTTTATCAATTTATGTGTTTATGCCTCATTCTTTAAATGACTGCATATTATTCCACTGTATTGAGAGACCATAATTTAATTAACCCATCTCCCCCCATGAACATTTAGGTTATGTCTCAATACTGTGATGAATATCTTTATACATATAGTTGTGTGTATCCATGCTGAAGGATTCTTTTAAGTGTGAAAGTTGAGTCATGGAGAAAGTAAATTTAAAACAATGATTTTACTGTTTAAATGTTCTTCATTATACATGGAACCACTGTGAACAAAGGGAAGTAAAAGCAGGTAAACAGCAAAGTAGGTGTTGCAAAGTAACAAAGTAAGTAACAAAGTAGATGATTTCTTTATTCCCTTGCTTTATAATTTAGGCATATACCTAAAATCAGAAATGAAGACAAAGCAGCATACAAATCTGTAACAAGTTAATGTAGTGACTGCTATATATAAATACAGAGGAGCTACAAATTAGGAGAAACATGTTGCAGTTTCTGAAAAGAGGGTTTCTTTAATAAAGTGCTATTGTTTATTTGGCTACTTATTAGAGGCCAATTACTGTATTAAGTACCTTATAGCTCATCTCATTTATTAGTACAACAACCATAAAGTATGTACTTTTATTGCAGCTATTTTATAGATGAGAAAAACCACTGAGATTTACACCCAGACACTATTTCCAAAGATGTGCTTCTATCCCCTTTGCTAAACTGCATCTTCTAAAATTAAGGAATTTTACTGAGTATTAGCTGCTGTGCTATGCTCTTTCACAAGCTTAAATAATTACATATTCTGTAAAACTATTCCTTTGAACAAAGCATGCTGGCTTACATTAAACATGAAGGAAAAATTCTAGGCTAATCATGTTTTCTTTCTACAGCTATTAGCTAATGATCTGTCCTACTCATTCCTTCATTCAACAAACATTAAAAACTTAAGAGGTCCATGGTACTTCTGGACCATCACTGTAAAAGCAAAATTTTTGTCCCTCTTCATTTCATCATTTTGGCAAACAGAGCATTACTGTTGAATTTTTACCTTTTTCATTTCATCCTCAAATGCCTTTTCCAAATACTTATATCTCCTGATGAGTTTATTGAAGACCTAAACATAAAAAAGAACCAGTCAATATTATGTAAACAATTTTAAAAGGCAATAGAAGGATGTGTACAAACTCACCCTAACTACAAGGGTCTACACTAATAAAAAGGTGTAGTTAAACATTCTTAGACTGTGATATGAGAACTATCAGCATTTCAAGGAGTTACTATGACCTGAGGGAAAAAGAGGATCAAAATGCACATGTAGAATAAAACAAATTCATTCGAGAATGTAACAGGTGAGAACCAAAGATAACTTTGATGAAAATGAAATGAATATAATTTTAAAACTGTGTGATGTAGAGATTGAAAATAACTGAAACTAAGGGGATTATAGATATAATCACTTATATACTGGATATGATGAAGAGGAGATCAGAGTTCAGGGGAGATTATACTCCAGGGGAACACAAACATGATTTCAGCAGTTGAGCAATAAAGATTACTGGCCTCCACAATCCAGTTAGAATTCTCAAGCAGGGTTTGCAACTGTGTCAGTGGAATTCTGGACTGTTTTTAAGAGGAATGATGTTTGTTATGGATTGAGTTCATGTTCCTCCTAAATTCATATTGTTGAAGTCCTACCCTCAATATGAGTATCTGGAGGTAGGGACTTCGGGACAGGGTTAAGTGAGGTCGTAACAGTGCGGCCCTAGTCTGATAGGACTGATGGTTTTCTAAGAGCCAGGAAGGGAAACCTCACAAGGAACCAAATCAATTGGTACCTTGATCTTGGACTTCCCAGCCTCCCAAACTACAAGAAATAATATTCTCTTGTTTAAGCCACCCAGTCTGTGGTATTTTGTTATGGCAGCCCGAACAGACTAACACAATGTTCTTATTTAAATGGGGATTTTATAAATATTATTTTAATAAGTGTGGAAATGATTTCTGAATCCAATTCCTTTTTCTTAAACCCACGTGATATACTCTCATCTAAAACTTTGTGTTTCTTCCTTAATGTGATCAAGATAGAGTTCAAGAGTAAAAATTATAGTGTTGCCCTTTATGAGGAAAGAAAAATGAGCCAGGAGGGAACTGATAACGCAATAAGGAAAAAAAATAAACTATACTGAAGTCCTACAAATTTGATTTCCAACTTACACAAGCACTCACATATTCCTTAGTGTGATTATCATCAGGAAAAAGAATTCTCCTTATTCAAGAATGATTATCCAAATCCCCACAGGTAAATGTTTACATATGAAAGCAAAAGTCATTATACTACCAAAGTACTCTTCAATGAACTAACAGCTTATAAAATTAACTTCCACTCAAATACCTTTCTCAATTTCATCTCTCTCCCTGACTACCCCATTGACCTCTGTCAGTCTATCAGTACATAATAATGTTTAATAAACTTAGAAACAATAATGTATCAAAAGTTCTTTCAAATATACATATTCCATATGAAAAAACAAAACCATAAATAAAAGAAACTATCTTATTTAGAAATAATGATGAGGTTAAGTCTATATAGATCTTTTTAATTTTATGAGAATAGTAGAGTACTGATTTTTCTTCCAGGCCTTATCTTTCTTTCCCAGTGGGACTCAAATAATACACCTTGTACTTGCATTAATTTAATCCTAACAAAAATTCTCTGAGGAAGATAAGGCAGGCATTAACGTCACTGGCAGACCTGGAAACTGCTACTAAGTATCGGAGCAGGAACAGAAATTCTGACCCTCAGTGAACTGTACTTATCTACTATATCATAAGGCAAGAGAGAATTTTAAAAGAACAGCTTTTGAATTGAGAACATCTGCTTCGGTATCCACCTGGCCCAAGGTGTTTGTGGCCATTGACATAAGAGAGTAGAAGCAAAGATTTAGAGAGGACAGGTTAGAACATCATACACTGAACCCACATGCTTAAACTTTTGGTCCATTTTTAAAGATTTCCTTGGTTTTTATCTATTACACATTTCTTAAATATAAAAAAGGGGAAGAAATATCTATGCTAAAATACCATGTGATTAAAAGAATAATTTTTGAAGTTTAAATTCTTTTTTTTTTTTTTTTTTTTTTTTTCCGGTATGCAGGCCTCTCACTGTTGTGGCCTCTCCCGTTGCGGAGCACAGGCTCCGGACGCACAGGCTCGGCGGCCATGGCTCACGGGCCCAGCCGCTCCGCAGCATGTGGGATCTTCCCGGACCAGGGCACGAACCCGTGTCTCCTGCATCGGCAGGCGGACTCTCAACCACTGCGCCACCAGGGAAGCCCTGAAGTTTAAATTCTTAATGGCCACATATCCCAAATTACTTGGCTTAGCATGCCTTACACATTTTAATAAACAAAGTAAAGACAGTTTCTAGCATCTGAAATCACATAGCTACCAGGGATTCCTATGGCCTTTTTCATATATATATATATATATATACATATATATATATATATATATATACATATACATATATGTGTATATATATATATATATATATGTATATATATATATATGTATATATATATAATGAAATGTGTAAAACAAGAAGACTTGTTGACCTGGGACTTGCCTTCATGGTTTAGATGGGAATAAAAACTGACTCCGGACGCGCAGGCCTAGCGGCCATGGCTCACGGGCTTAGTTGCTCCACGGCATGTGGGATCTTCCCGGACCAGGGCACGAACCCGTGTCTCCTGCACTGGCAGGCAGATTCTCAACCACTGTGCCACCAGGGAAGCCCAAAAAAACTGACTTTTTAAGAAGAGTCAGTGAAAGAATCAGAATAGGAACACACCAACCCTAAGCTGGCTGGTCACAATGCACATATGTTCAGCTTAAGAAGGTAATGTCTACAAGGTTGTCCCATTTTACACTACCACTGCTTCCTAATCTTCACCAGGGCCTAAATACTTCTTAATTTTCACCAATCTAATGAATGCAAAAGGGTATCGTGATATTAATTGAAATTTTCTCAATGAGTTTGAACTCATTTCCTTTGTTTTTTGGAGGAATTGTGTTTCCTCTTTTCTGAAACGCCTGTAAGTCTTTTCCTAATAGGTTGCTTGTCCTTTTCTTATTGACTTACAGTTATCTGGATATGAATCCTTTATCGGTTTTATACATTACAAGTATCTTCTTGCCTCTTTCTTTTAAACAGCTACCTGAGAGTCTGTTACTATGAATTACTAAACTCTATGGATTGACTTATATATTGTTTTCATCCTGATATTATTACAAGCAACACTATAATAACTGCCACTGTTTGCGTCACTTTATACATGCCACTGTCTGCGTCACTTTATACATGCCACTGTCTGCGGGATGAAGTCCTAGATGTAGAATTGCCAAGTCAAAGGGAGTGTGTAGTTTTAATTTTGAAAGACAGTGCTAAGCTGCTCTCCCTAAAGCTTGGACCAATATATACTCCACCAGAAATTATGATTCCCCATATCTCTTATAGGTGAAAGGTAAAGAAACTCTACTTTGGTGAAGCTTTAATGTCCATTATTACGAATGCAATTCAGTATCTCTTCCTATGCTTAAGACCTATCTAATATCCCTATTTAAAAAGTGGCCTGTAGAATTTCTGAACCTAATGTTTTCCTAAATCCTGTTCAAATGTTTCCCTTCCAGTACAACAATCTCTCAGTGACAGGCTCTACCTGAGCATAGTTTCGGATGGTTTCGTGATCTTCATTTGCTGAAAACACACAGTGGTTGGTCATCTTGGTCTTGTCACCATCATCTATGCGTGTTCCTCCAGGGGCTAAAAAGGGAAAGGTAATGACCATTAGGACGATACTGAAATCAGAAGAGCATTTGCAGAAGAGATCAATTCCTCCACATCAAGGAAAACAATAAAGGTAGATGTCACATAAACTTTCACAGAATGATATGCATGTGTAGACACACAGTTTTTAGATTATTATCTTAATAAACTTTTGTACAGGTGGTTGTATTTATTACAAAGGGCTAATTAAATCTTGTGCATAAATTAATTGCATGAAAATAGACTACGGAAGGAGCTGACTTCTCTAAAAACTAATTGACTTATAAAAGATGCATACATGTTATGATTTGTTTACATTTCTAACATAATGCAAAGTGGTTGTTCGATTTTCTATTCCTACCATAGTGTATGATGAGATTGTTGTTCTATATACTTGCCTTCACTAGATCCTATCACTACAAGTCTGGTTCTTTCCAAAGTATATCTTTAACCATGGCAGCTAAACAATAACATTTGTTCAGTGAATTCAACTTGATTATTCTCAGTGCAGTTTCTGATGTTTTTCTACATCAGGACATGATTCACTTTTCAGGCTTGATAATATTTTGCTGGACTCCAGTTCACCAATACTGGAATTGCCCAGACCTGGCTTTTACAGATCTTGCTGGTTTCTACTTCAGTAGGTATTAAAAATGTTCCCTCCTCCACCAACTCAGTTATTCACACAGGGTTGAAGAGTATACACTCTGACGCCTTGTCATTTGTATTTGATCACCCAGCAGTTGCATTGGCCAGGAATGAGTGTATTTTATCCTCTCTAATCTTTTTTCCCCATGGCCTATACAGTAATCACAGAATAAATGGATAGACCAAAAGAATGCCTTTTTTCCATTACTCAACTTTCCTCATTCAAAGGCTCCTCCTGTAAGTTTCAATGGTGGTCATTACAAACATTGGTTGATTAGAAAACCAGAGTCAGACACTAGGTATTTCTGTTTTCTGATTCTACTTTATCAGAATAAGGGTAGAAGTTTCAGCAAGCCAAGTAAGAGTAATAACTATTATATACTCAATAAGTATTTGCAGAGTATACAGTTGTATAGGCCACTCTATTTTAGTGTTTTGATTTGAGTCATATTTCAGATCTTTGGATGAAATAAGCTACATATAGCCAACTTTTTTACAGACTCCGACATACAGTTTTATAAGTAAATTAGTTTTTAGAAAAGTCCGCTCCTTCAGGAGTCTATTCTCATGCAATTAATTTATGCACAAGATTTAATTAGCTCTTTGTAATGAATACAGCCACCTGGAACAAAATTTTATTAAGATGATAATCTTCTAAAAACCCTGGACTGGGCTTCCTTGGTGGCATAGTGGTTGAGAGTCCGCCTGCTGATGTAGAGGACAAGGGTTCGTGACCCTGTCCGGGAAGATCCTACATGCCGCAGAGCGGCTGGGTCCTTGAGCCACGGCTGCTGAGCCTGCACGTCCATGGCCTGTGCTCCGCAACGGGAAAGGCCACAACAGTGAGAGGCCGGCTTACTGCAAAAAAAAAAAAAAAAAAAGAAAAAAGAAAAAAAGAAAAAGAAAAGTATTTTTTTTAAATAAATTTATTTATTTTGGCTGTGTTGGGTGTTCGCTGCAGTGTGCGGGCTTTCTCTAGTTGCGGAGAGTGGGAGCTACTCTTCATTGCAATGCACAGGCTTCTCATTGCAGTGGCTTCTCTTGTTGTGGAGCACGGGTTGTAGGTGCATGGGCTTCCATAGTTGCAGCACATGGGCTCAGTAGTTGTGGCTCATGAGATCTAGAGCACAGGCTCAGTAGTTGTGGCGCATGGGCTTAGTTGCTCCGTGGCATGTGGGATCTTCCCAGATCAGGGCTCAAACCCGTGTCCCCTGCATTGGCAGGTGGATTCACAACCACTGCGCCACCAGGGAAGTCCCGAGAAAAGTAAAGTATTTCTTGTATCTACTCTTCAAAGGGTACGACTAAAAAACCAAGATAACTGTTGTCTCAAGAATAACAGGGGAAGGTAAATATTTTTGTGGGTGTGAAGAAAGTTCCTACATACTCCATTTGTAAACAAAATGTTTATATAAAAAGAATGCACCTGGCTGACTTTATTCATTACATCATAGGTGTGGCCTCAGTAGACATCTGGGCTTGTACTGCCTGTGCTCATAAGTTGTACCAAATGTTTGCCCTCCCCTCTTTTGGATGGATAGGTGTGGTGTGAAGGAGTGAAATCTAGGCTGCAGATATAAATTTGTTGATCATCATTATAGAGATGGTAAATGAAGTCTTGAGATAATCAATGCAAAGCATATAATTTTAAACATATGTAGGATATGGGGAGGGGGAAGGGTAAGCTGTGACGATGTGAGAGAGTGGCAGGGACATATACACACTACCAAATGTAAATTAGATAGCTAGTGGGAAGCTGCAGCATAGCACAGGGAGTTCACCTCTGTGCTTTGTGACCACCTAGAGGGGTGGGATAGGGAGGGTGGGAGGGAGGGTGACACAAGAGGGAAGAGAAATGGGAACATATGTATATGTATAACTGATTCACTTTGTTGTAAAGGAGAAACTAACACACTATTGTAAAACAGTTATACTAAAATAAAGATGTTAAAAAAAAAAACATATGTAAGGGGACAAGTATGGAAACCTAGGAGTCATGTGAGAAGTGGCATCTACAGAGGTAGGAGGGAGTCTAAATGGTCCCATGTAGGGCAAGAAAGGAAAGCATTTCACGAATGATGAAAGGGTCAACAGTGCTGCCAGGAAGGCACTAAGAACTGAAAAGCATGCGTTGAATTGACTGGTGAAGTCATGTGTAACTCTGGCAAGAACCAAAACTGACCTAAGACTATTCTTGCATACAATTTACCAGTGCATCGATAAAAGTATACCATAACCAAGGAAATTGAAAAAGCCAATAATCACATCAGGAAAGGTTCAACTTTACTATTAATTATGGTTTTCATTCTTTTTAGAATCATCTAAGGTAACAACATAACACTCACGGGCATGAAAGGCAACAACATACTGCAGAGTAAATATAAAACAGCATGTAGAGTATCACATTTGTATAATATCATCCCATTCTCAAAAGTTTATGTATTTCGGTAAAGAGATTTCTAGAAAAGAATTAACCAAAATATTAACAATAGCTATCTCTGTGTATTGGGATTTGAACACACTACAAAGAGCTTTTTATACGTGGACTTGAATTATCTACAGGGATAAACTGAGACCTTCATAAATGATAACAACAGAATAAACTTGGTACGTAGTGAAAACCAGCAGTTCAGATCAAAAGGGGGCCTGAAAGTAAACAGGACCATGTACCAGCATAGATAGATCTAAGAGCTCAGAGGGAAAAATTAAAGGGTAGCTCTACCTAAAAATGTATATATACACACACAACCTGGCTTAAAGTAGATTGGCTTAAGCACCATTTCTCAATGAAAGGCACTCACAGCACTCTGGGCAGGGCAATTTTTCATTGTACTGAATGTTCCTTGCATAGCAAAGTAGGTAGCATACCTGGCCTCCACTCCCAAGTCTTTGTAGCAACCAAAACACTTCCACACATTTGTGAATGTCCCCTAGGCAGCTGAAAATCACTGGCCTGGGGATCTGACCATTTCCAGTGATTTATGGTTACCATAGGAACTAATTATGAAAACTAAGTTCTAAGAATAACTATGAAAGGAAAAATGGGTGGTTGTGATACCTAATACACATTTAGAACAATACACCATACCACTTAAATAGTATTCTGAAGCCTTTCCCCTTGATGTCCCTGCTCTATAAGACATAGTTTTTATTTTGCTTTTTATTTATCTTTAACAATTTCCAAACTTCTATCTTTAATCCTTTTACCTATACACTCTCAATTACAAGGATTTTTTTAAAAACTAGATTTAAACTATATTTCGTAGACATTTAGTTTTCTATGGATAAAATGAATTTTAATGAGAATTAAATTTAATGGGAATTCTTTTTAAATTTGTTGACACAGTTAAATCTCACTGCTCACTATACCAAAAAAAAAAGAAAGAAAGAAAAAGAAAAGAAAGGGTGGGACTGAAAAGAAAGGTGCTCTGGCAATTGGGATTTAATGATACATACTGGAAGGATCTAGATGACAAACATAAAGTTATACTCTACTGTAGAAATTACTCCTAAGTCCACTCCAGAAACATTCAAATATTAGGGACACATGGAAAAATTGTCTTTTATCTAAAGTCAAGGGGCCAATCGTGTTGTACGTCAACAAAAATCCTCAATGCTATGCCTCTCTTAACTAACAATCATTTAATAGCCACATTAATACCATTCTAAATCATAATCTAGGTAAAAGTTGTAGACTCCCATTTATATATTTTTTTACCAAGTATCATAAATGTAAGCTTATAAAGATTCTATCTCATAAGAAAATACTTCAGTAGAACTGAAAGTACATAATATTACAAGAAGGTGCTCTAATGTATGGTTTACCGAGCATACTGCCAGCCACCAGGATATCGAAGAGTGTGTCTGCATAGCGACGATAATCTAATCTTGAGCCTGTAGAGTCCAGAAACTTGGCTACAGCTTCAAGGTCGTCACCAGCTTCATTAAGTCCCTGGATGAGTGTATCCCTGAAGACTGTGGGTTCGAATTTCTCTTTTTCATCTAAAATAAGTACAGAATACAATGATTCTTTTACTTACACAACATATTCCCAAATGCAACCATACATTTCCTTTGTTCACTGGTTTTTATTTGATAGTATAATTATTTAAAAGTTGAAGGATGATTAAGTTTTTCTACTAGTTTTTTATGTTAAAGCCCTTCTTTAAATATTTATTCAAGCAAGTTACTTCTGTTGAAAGGGGCCACACTCTAACACATTAAAAAATTGATGATTGATCATTTGTGTCACTCATAGGATAGGCCAATGTAATCTACTAACCCTATCTATCTGATAAACAATAAAGTATAACAATCAAAACTTAAAATTTTGTTCCACTTAAGACAGAAAAAGAAAATGATCTGGAGAGAATCACTTAAGAATAAGGGAGAATATATAAACAAACAAAATAAAGATTGGGAGGAAGAAAATCAAGAGGGGTATCTCTTTTTAAATTTTTTTAATTGAGATATAATTGACATATGATATTATATTAGTTGCAAGAATACAATATGATTTGATATTTGTATATATTGCAAAATGATCACCATAATAAGTCTAGCTAACATTCATTACCCTACATAGTCACAAATTTGTCTTGTAATGAGAAATTTTAAGATCTTTCTTAGCAAATTTCAAGTATGCAATACAGTATTTTTTTAACTTTAATTTTATATTGGAGTATAGCCTATTAACAATGTTGTGATAGTTTTAGAGGCACAGCAAAGCGACTCAGCCATACATACACATGTATCCATTCTCCCCCCAACTCCCCTCCCATCCAGGCTGCCACATAACATTAAGCAGAGTTCCCTGTGCTATCCAGTAGGTCCTCGTTGGTTATCCATTTTAAATATAGCAGTGTGTGCATGTCAATCCCAAACTCCCAAACTATCCCCTCCCTCCACCTTCCCCCATTGTAACCATAAGTTCGTTCTCTAAGTCTGTGAGTCTGTTTCTGTTTTGTGCAATACAGTATTATTAACTAGAGTCATTATGCTGTACATCACATCCTTTTATTCTACGATTGGAAGTTTGTACTTTTTGACCACTATCTTCACCCACTGCCCCCTCCCCACCACGTCCCCACCAGTGTGCCTCTGGCACCCATCTATCTGTTATCCATGAGCTGTTTTTTTGTCGTTGTTTGTTTGTTTTTGTTTTAAAGATTCCACACGTAAGTGAGATCATACAGAATTCACCTTTTTTATTTCACTTAATGCCCTCCAGATCCATCCATGTAGTCACAAATGACAGGATTTCCTTCTTTTTATGGCTGAGTAATGGACAGGTTGTTTCCATATCTTGGATTATTGTAAATAATGCTGCAGTGAACATTGGGGTGCATGTATCTTTTTGAGTTGGTGTTTTCATTTTCTTCCAATAAATACCCAGAAGTGGAGTTGCTGAATCATGTGTGATTCTATTTTTAATTTTTTAAAGAACCTCCATACTGTTTTCTATAGTGGCTGCACCAATTTACATTCCCACCAATACTGCTCAAGGGTTCTCCTTTTTCCACATCCTTACCAAACACTGGTTATTTCCTGGAGGAATTTTTTTTTAGCAAGATAAATTATTCCAGAGTACTTAAATATTTAAAAAATATCGTGAGTATACATTTATATATCCAGCTTCAGAGCAGATGTTCTCAACCTTCTTGTTTTCATGACCCCTTGACACCCTTCAGAAGTATTAAAGATTCGAAAGAGCTCTTGTTTACGGAGGTTACATCCATGGACACTTACTTTATAGAAGTTAAAGCATAAAATTATTTATTACATGAAAAATATTAGTGAGAAGAGAGGCACTGTTTTACACTTTTGCAAATCTCTTTAATGACTGGCTTAATGGCAGAAAGATTTCCAAACATGCTGCATGCAATTTGTTGCAATATCACACAACCTGTAGCCACCCACTGTAAACTCACGAGAATGTGTGAAAGGGGCAAATAATATCTCGGTATTTTATTTGAAAACAGTTTTGACTTTGTAGATGCCCTGAAGTATTTCAGAGGATTTAGGGGTACAGATATTATGTAAGTTCCTCTCCTCAGCAGACTCTAGAGACTTCTTGTGGAAGGTCAGTTTGGAGCAAAATCTTGAACAAAATAAAGATCATATGCTGTTGACAAAATGTGAAGATAGCAAACTAGAGGTCAGAAGAGGTATAAAAAAAAAAAAAAAGACTAGGTTAAAGGCAAAGTATGTAGGATTCAGTTCAAAGGATTTCACCTTTTTGCCCCCCTTATGCAGAGTCTGCACATGGGGAGACAGGGGCAAAAGATGAACCCAGAAGTTAAAAAAATAATAATAGTTCTATCATATGTGTCTTTACAGATAAGTAGGTATTGCAACTGTAAAAAAAAGGGAAGAAAAGAATGCTATAGAAAAAGAAACATTTCATGAAAAAGAAAAGTTCCTAGAAATGAAAAATATGACAGAAAAACAGAAGAACTCAACTGAAGAGTTAAAAGAGAAAGCTGAGAATATCTCTTAGAAACTGGGAAAAAAGTCAAAGACCAAAAATATAGGAGCAAAATGATAAGAAAAAGAGCAGACCAGTCAAATGTCCAAATAATAAGTGAATAAAAATATTTTTTTTTAAAAAAAGGAAAGGAAAGGATTTAAAAATTTTAAGAAAGTTTTACAGTATTGAAGGACATGAGTTTCCCAATGAAGGACTGTCTAGGGACCCAGCACAAGGACTGAAAATGGATCCACAAGGTGCATTCATTACTGTGAAACTTCAGAACACTGGGAATAAAGCAACTCTCTGAAGTTTCAGGTGCAAAAAACCAAATCACATATAAAGTATCAAGAAACAGAATGACTTTGAATTGTGCAACAGAAATACCAGAAACCTGAAGATATTCCTTCAAAATTATGAGAAAAAACCATTTTCAAACTAGAATTCCAGTGTTCGGTCACACTACTAATCAAACATAAGAGCAGAATAAACATATTTCAAGACATTCAAGGCCTCAAAAATTATGTTTCTGATACACTCTTTTTTAAAGCGATTGAAACAAGACACCACAGTGAAATGAGAGAATAACTCATGATTTCACTATCTTAGTAAGTCACGAGATCCCAGGAAAAAGAGGAAAACAATCTGAGAGACAGACAACAGTACTCTTCAGGATCGTGGTGAAGGGACATTTCAAGCATTTCACGTTAACAGCTGGACAGTTGGCCTAGAGAGCAAACCAAATGGAAGAGGGTTTTTCAATACAATCATACAATATGATATGATACATAGTCAGAATTCCTTCAATGTAATATCATTGTTAGAATTCCTAAAGTGTTTATATTAAGAGATTTACATAACAAGGGAAAGGCTGGGGTTGACTAGTTTTAAGGTACAAAAGACTAAGCAAAAAAAAAAAAAGATTGATTATTATTAAACTCATTAAATCCAAAGAGAAAATGATGTTCAGAAAAATAAATCAAATAATAGTTCAGCTCTGAAGAACATGTACCAAGTCACAATAATATACACTCTAAACAGGAGTCTAGCTAAAACTGTGATTAAATGAAAGGACAGAGAACGAGAAGAAGTTTGCGGTGGGTGAGGCGTGAAAGAGCCAAATCCTTATCTCCCATAGGTGGAAATGCATCTAGAATACCTCCAACAGAAACAACAAGCATCACCAGACAGGAGTGTTATTTGGCCACAGGAATGCAAATGCTAAAAGAAGCAGTTAAAGAGTAGAAAGAGTTCTGCTGGGGAACAGACTTGCTGATGTTAGAACATGTCTTGCAGAACTGTTTGACTATTTAAACCACGTACACGCATGACTTTGATACAATTAAAAACTACATGTAAAAACCAGACAGCAGCTGCCTGGTTTATACAGACTGCCTACCTACAGTCTAACAGAAGGGATGTGTTGTAAGGGGTTAATACCACAGCCTCAGAAACAGAGAAGAATGGTGTTCCCAAGACCAGTCAGAGTCACGCAGCATAAGATACCATGAAGACAGATGTAAATTAACTTGAACACTATTCGTCATGAACAAGAGATAAAAGTCCTTTTGATGCCATAAGCAAAACATTATGCAACCAAGAACATGCAAATGTTGACTGCAGGAAAAACATAATTGGGGTCTTGTTGTGAAGCGGGGGAGGGAGAGAATGGGCACCTTAGAAGCACAGATCACGGGGCACCAAAGAAGTGGGTAACTGTGACCCACAGGATGAACTCATTGGCAAGCATCATCCCCTACTCAGGGTCCAGCCAAAGGGTAATTCACCACCCACCTCGGGAAGAAGTTCCTTCTCCTTGAACACAAAAACATGAGAAGTAAAAAGACCATGAGCTGCTTATTAAGTCTCGTGACCAGCTCCCAAAATCAACTGAGGCCATCTGCACAATGGCACCCCAACATGCTTTGACGTTGACTCAGGTGGTAGAAAAGACTTTGGTGGTTTGAAAATTATAAATTCAAGACACTGGAAAATATAAGTTGGGCAATAAGGTAAGCTACAAATTCATGCAGACAGCTTTGTTTTGAATCTAAGAGACAACTTAAAAACTCTTCTTTGTAAAAAGGCCCTCATCCACCAGTTACACTTTTCCAAAAGACTTGCTAAGGGAGAGGGAAAGTAAAAGGAAGAAAGACAGCACATCATGGCCAGAGATATTTCAATGGTGAGTAACAATGCACTAGGTCAAAATGATCACATATAGCTTTGGAATCTTAAAAAGTCATGATGGCCTGGGAGGATTAATAATTCTCTTGCAGGATGAAAAGCAAAACTCCCACCTGCTAAGATAAGTGTCCATCTAGAGGAAAACAAAATTCCTGTACAGGAAAAGTTTGGGGAAACAAGACAATATTTTACCCGTAGATTCTTTTTCATCTGAAACAACCAACAATGTATATGATTTGTATTTCATTTGAGGACAGTGTAGCAGAAGTACCAACAAAGTCCAAATGAAAATATGCCATTGCTTCCTTGAGTTTCCATTTGGCAGGTCAAAACTCCCTTGAGTAGGAAGTACACAATTAGGGTCTCACATTTATACTGTGTTGGTGAATCACAAGTATGACACTAAAGAGTCAGTCATAATCACCCTCACACAACACAGAGAAACAGGCCTATTTCCAACACTCAAATACGTCTGTAAGTTATCTAAATACATTGCTTTCTCTAAGAACTATGGTAAATGGTTAAGACAGCATTTTCCCAATGTGTAAATTAAGTGACAAATAATATAATCTACCCTCCCTTTCTGAAGGTCACTGAGTTACAGTAAATGAATAAGAACGATCATGGGTTTTCTAACTATACACACACAGATTTACTTCCATATATATTTAAAGATTTACCTCATTAGTTCCTAGCACCACTTATTACAAATCTAAGAGTGAGTTAAAACCACCAAAACAGATCTAAAGCCTCAAAGAGAAACCTGAGTATGTGGTCCCTCTGGAGGCCTGAAGTTTGGTTATTTTTTTCTCTCCTATTTTCACTAATTTTAATCCAATTTCTCCACAAAATTTAGAGGGAGGTCAGTTCAATTATTAAATATTTCATTTCACTAAGCATAACAATGGCTCAGCGGAGAAGTGTTCATCCTTTCAGATTCCTCCAAGTCACACTAGAAAACATAA
This sequence comes from Kogia breviceps, assembly GCF_026419965.1. NCBI lineage: Eukaryota > Metazoa > Chordata > Mammalia > Artiodactyla > Physeteridae > Kogia > Kogia breviceps. The sequence continues at coordinate 69,608,976 of NC_081318.1, read as the reverse complement.
TCTCTCTAGAGAAAATATTATAAGCAAGATGTGCATATTTCACAAAGGATACGTTCGATATGATGTGTCCTACCATAATGTTTAATTTTGATGTTAAGCAATAAGAAATACATTTTTATACTAACTTGGCAGGGAAGAGCATTAACTTTGCTAGGAAATAGGTACAAACTGAAGACGGAGCTTCAGAAGACAGCCTATTAAAATAACCTTGAAATATCCTCCGTAGATTATTTTTCTCGGCTCTACAAAACTGCCAACCATTTATCTGAATTCAGCCCCATCATACTAGCAGAAGAAAAGCCAAAGCACGATGAATCGTCAGGATGCAATTCACTATTATGAAAAGCAGAAAATGAGGTTGACTACATTTTTTTTTTTCCAATCAGCAGTTTGGCACAAAATGGCTCAAGTGCCGCTCTAATCCCCAACAGACCTGAGTTATATAAATCTAGATCAACTGACAAATGATAGATAACATATTTCTGGGTGGCTCTCTGTGAGTATTCCCGCAGCTATCAGACACAGGCACAGTCTTGCCCACAAAATGAATCAGAGACAAACCAGTTCAGTGTTAGAGGAAACCTTTCCAGTCCAAAACTGAAGACTGACCGTAAGGGCCAGTTTACTCGCTGAATCATGCCTGCTCTTGTGCAAGACATCCTTGGGCCCTCTCTTGGCGTTGGAGCTCAGCTACCGTGAATCAGCGTCACACTAAGAAAGCTGCCTGAGTTGGAGATCCAGGTCTGAGATTAACCCGTTCCCTCAGTGGGCAGGCGACAGCAAACCTTCCTTCACCTCACAGTTGGGCATACATTAAATATCATCACATTACTAGGTGCACAATACCTTAACTGTAACTAGGTTTCTGATTAAGTCCTTTGGAAATCATCGACGTCATTTATGTTTTTCAAGACGGCTTTAAACAATGAGACAAAGAACGCACGCTGGTTGCAGCACCTTGCATTACTATCTGCTTCCAGATTTCAATCCACATTGTGTAGTGGAGACACAGTTTGTAAGAGGGCTAAATATAATAGAAGGAGGTGGTTCAAACTATACTTGTACTTAGCTTATGGGGATGAGTCAAGGATGCAAAAGATAAAAATAAGAAAGAAGAGTACAAGACAGAAATACTATACAAAATAACCATATCTTTTGGTTTTTAAAATATTTTTTAATTTTCATTTTTTTAGTGGGAATGTGAAGCTTTCTGGCAGGTAGCAGTTAAATTTAGTTCTTACTGCTACCTAGTGACTCTTGCAATCTCTTCTAATTCAAATGATCTATTGTACTGAGAATTCTTTTCTTTCTACATGACTACACTTGCTACTTGCATAGACACAGCTTTGCAAGAGAACTTCAGCTACACGCATTGGCTGGAAATGTCAAAGGCATGTGATATAGCTTATCAATTCAACAATTTAGCACTTGATGACTATAACATGGCATTCTGCTTCATAATCAGCTATGAGGCCTTCAAAAAGATATTCAATCATCCTTTATCTTTACACATGATACTTCCTTAAATATTTTTCAGTCACTCTCCTCAGTGTTAGTCAACATAATAATTTCATACCATGTTTCATATTTTTAAAAGTTTCCCTATTGGGACTTCCCTGGTGGTCCAGTGGGTAAGACTCCGTGCTCCCAATGCGGGGGGCCTGGGTTTGATTCCTGGTCGGGGAACTAGATCCCACATGCATGTCGCAACTAAGAGTTTGCGTGCCACTACTAAGAAGCCCACATGCCGCAACTAAGACCTGATACAGCCTAAATAAATAGATAAATAAATAAATAGATTTAAAAGTTTCCCTGTCAAGTTTTGGCTCAACTACTCTTAAAACCAAGAGGATTTCTATATAATTATACAAAACTGATTAAATATTATAAAAGATTTTAAAATTCTTTACACAAAAAGAATGGGAAGATGAACATAACAAAAAGAAGTCACTCACATATAGAAACTGTACCAGCCATCATCAAACTGGCTATATCACTTCTCTTCCCACGATAAAAGACAATTGAAAATATCCTGAGTTTTACAGATATTTAGGGCAGTAAATTTAGTTCGACTTTCTAAATTCGGAAAAGGTTAAAACTCTTCAATATTTTCCCTAATTTACTCTTCTCTTAGTTTTTCTATCTTGGCTTATGAACGTTTTCTTAAAAACACAAAGAAAGCAAAAACCAAATGCAAACGCTGATGTTAAAAACAGTAAAGTTTATCAACTGCCTTCATAGCCTCTCATGAGAGTAAGGCAATCTGAACAGGTATAATCATCCTCATTTTGTAGATGAAGACACAAAGCTCAGACAAGTTAAATGACTTGTCCAAAATCAAACACCTATGTAACTGGCGGTTCTGAGGCTTGAATGCACACTTTCAGATTTTACAGTTAGAGCTCAAAAGACAGAAATTAGTGAGGTTAGGTGGAAACAAATATAATCCCAATTCTTCTTTGTGGAATTAAGAAACCTCAGCTAAAATTGGATTCCGGACAGACCTGTAGGGGGAGCTCTTACACCCTGCCATGCAACATCAATTACTCCAAACAGGAAAATACTTATGCCTTCCTCTCTAGTCTCCAACAGAAAGGTGCTGCCTACTTAACTATCCAGAAGGAAGAAGAAAACTTCTCTCCACCTAACCACAGCCCAGCCAATCAGAGAATGTACCAGACCAACCTATAAGTAGCCTCCATACTTTGGACTCCCAGCTTCCTCACATGTACTGTTGGGTTATGACAGCTCCTCTCAACTCCCCTCTTTTCCCTATAATAGCAACTTCCTCTTCCTTGTTCTCTGACTTGCCCCATAGTTCACATACCCCGAACTGCAATTCCTCTGGGCTCTTCCCGAAGAAACTCGCTCTTGCTAGTAAAATAACTGGCTGTTGTATTGTTAAACTTGACAATCACCAACCTTATATTTTGATTAGACCTTTAAACACACATTTCCCCCAACCCCGTCCCCAACATACACACACAACACAACCTACCCCTTTTCCGAGTTTTGAACCGCTGGCCTGTTAGCACTGGCTTCTGATGCTTATTCATAAAATTTCTGAAAACAAAGAAAATAAGATTAGGCACTTCAAATAAGCAGTTCATATAATATATAGCTAATAAGTATATGTTTGGGCTTCCCTGGTGGCGCAGTGGTTGAGAGTCTGCCTGCCGATGAAGGAGACGCGGCTGGGCCCGTGAGCCATGGCCGCTGAGCCTGCGCGTCTGGAGACTGTGCTCCGCAATGGGAGAGGCCACAGCAGTGAGAGGCCCGCGTACCGCAAACAAACAAACAAACAAACAAACAAAACCCAAACAAACAAAAAAAAGGAAGTTGAATACCCATAAACCTATCTAGTTCAATAAGTTATAATAAGCCATCAAATGGAACTACGAAGCTTTACAAAATAAATTATACCCAATGTACTACATATGGCCCTGGCTACCTCTCTGATTATGTTTCCTACGTCTACCTCTTCCCATCATTCACTGCTCCAGCCACATTGCCCTCTTTGCTTCTTCCAGTGGGCCAAGGAAGCCATTCACGTGGCTTTAACTCTCTGCACTCACTCAAATGCCTCCATTTCAGAGAGCTTCCCAGAGCACCCTGACTAACAAGGCTCCTTCTCTCTCTCTCCCTGTCCCTCTCATCTAGCTCTATTTCTCTTCATAGCTCACAGCAGCCCCTGTCATTTCATTAGCATCTGTTTGCCATCGTCTATTTCCCCCAAGAGCAACATCCATGTGGGTAGGGATTTTGTAGGCTTTACTCAATACTGTATCTTTAGCACCTAAAACAATACTGCGAGTAAGCATTTAAATTTAATAAATAATTGTCAAATAAGCTGTTGCACTGATATGGAAAGATGTTCAAGTAAAATTGTTAAAGGAAAAAAGCAAGTTGAATAAAAGAGTGTATAAAGCATACTTTTTCGGTTTAAAAGGGGGGTATACGTAATATTTCCTTTTCTAGGCAAGGAACATTTAAGAATGATACAAGAAACTGTTAGTAAGCTTTTCATTTGTTTACTTAACCTCAGAGGATGAGTATTTGGGTATTTTTAATTCTCCTATTAGATTTAATATATAATTTAAAATATCAAAAATTATCTTTTAAAAAAGTGAAAAACCTGCTCTAAAAGACCTTTTACAAACTGAGAATAACCTTGCTGGCATAAATATTACAATCTGAAAATATGTCTAGATTGCCTAAATTATGAGGACCAAACGATTAAGATAATGTCAAGCAAATTATTTAATTATCTTTCAAAGATTTTTAAAATTGTGATTTGAAAATGTCTGGATTTTCTCCATTACTTATACCATTAAATAATCAAGAAAATTTGCAACATTAAACAGTAAATTATTTAATTATATCTCAAAATTTTTTAAAAATCCTCAAGAATGTGGAAAAATTATTATTCAATTTATGTACCAAAACTTTCTTCCAACCCCATGAAAAAAGAGAAATTTCTATTTTCACATAGAAAGTAATCTGTTTATCATTGAAAACCTGAATCACCATTTTTAAAGTGAAACTAAAAAAAATGTTTTAAATAAAGTAACAAAGCCCAAAAGTAATTTCTTTTATGGTTTAAGTGGAGAGAATTTTTATCAATCCTATAAAGTGAACTTACTACATCCTGCTTTGAGATATAAAGGTGACTAAGCCGGATTCCAATCCCTCAAGGAACACAGAGCCCAGCAGAGATAAAATACAAACATCTACAGTACAATGTGACAGGTGAAACAACAGCGGGACACACCTAGCTAACCAGTATAGAGAAGGGAATGATTGCTGTATGTGTATGGGGCAGCAGCTGCACAGTGAAATAACTACAAAGGCAATAACTTTAATCAATGAAATCTCATTTCATTTGAAAGATGTTGGAAATAGAGTTTCTAATGCATTATTTATATTCACTGCAAAACTCTTTCATTCAGAATTTTCCTTGTTGGAATTTTCAACAGATTCACTCTATACCAGCAAACATTTCCACTGGAGCACAAGTAATGAATATATGTGTGCGTGTGTGTGTGTGTGTGTGTGTGTGTGTATGTGTGTGTGTTCTCCTTAATGTTTCCACACCTCCCAAAACACAACAAATACCGAAATACCATACAAAATATTTTCTTGTGTTAGAGAAGAAAAATACCTGTTAAAGAGTTTGGGTCTCCTACTGAGATACAAAACCAAAAACAGAGCCTGAAACTCCTCCAGGAGGTGAACATGCAAGGAAGGAGTTTCCTTTTTTGCCAAAGATGTTTTTATTTTAGAATTAAAAAAATATTTTTAAAGTGGGAGCCCCTTCTAAAAGACTTATTTTAAGGTCTAGAATATAAACATATAGAATTCCCTACTTAACTCTACCTTTACACCTTGTTTCTATTTTCCTGCTAATGGGGAATTACTACCAAACACAGCCTACATTGGAGAGAATTACTCTATTTTAAAAATTCTTTAGCTCTGTTTATACTTTCTTTAGTTCTAAATACAAAAGTTTGTTTCTTCATAGCCCAGTTATGTAGGCTTATTTTACACAACCTCAATATAGTCTCTGTGGAAAATAATAAAAGAACACATAAATATAAAAAAAGTATGCAAAGATTTTGACATACACAACATCCAAAATAAAACAAACACAGAGACTCACCTACTGGTACTGAAAGACTAAATGAAGATATTCTGTTCACCAAAAGTCTCTATCGTTTAGCTGTTACTATTTGGAGTAGAGGCTTGGCTTCCCTCTAAATTTAGCTCTGGTGCTACATTATAATCTGCTCCAGTGAGGGTCAGCCTTTATAAGGCACTCACTGAAGCTCTGGCCGAAGAAGAGCAAGGGCACTTTGACTAAGAAACTGTGCTAGCTTAAACCTGGGAAAGTAACAAAGGAAGAGTTAACAAAGGCAGTTCTCTTAGACCAATGTCAAACGCTCGCTTTTATTACACTGCATTACAACTTACAAGTTGAAATCAACTAACATCATGATGATTTGTATTCTATAAAAACTATAACCCAGGGCTTCCCTGGTGGCGCAGTGGTTGAGAATCCACCTGCCGATGCAGGGGACACGGGTTCGTGCCCTGGTCCGGGAAGATCCCACATGCCGCGGAGCGGCTGGGCCCGTGAGCCATGGCCACTGAGCCTGCGTGTCCGGAGCCTGTGCTCCGCAACGGGAGAGGCCACAACAGTGAGAGGCCCGCATAACGTAAAACAAACAAACAAAACTATAACCCAAACACTCACATAGAAAATAAGCTCATGGGACTTCCCTGGTGGTGCAGTGGTTAAGAATCTGCCTGCCAACGCAGGGTACACAGATTCGAGCCCTGGTCCGGGAAGATCTCACATGCCGCAGAGCAATTTAAGCCCGTGAGCCACAACTGCTGAGCCTGAGCTCTAGAGCCCACATGCCACAACTACTGAGCTCACGTGCCACAACTACTGAAGCCCGCATGCCTAGAGCCCGTGCTTTGCAACAAGAGAAGCCACGGCAATGAGAAGCCTGTGCACCCCAACGAAGAGTAGCCCCCGCTCGCTGCAACTAGAGAAAGCCCACGCACAAAGACCCAACACAGTCAAAAATTTAAAAATAAATAATAAAGATAAATTATTAAAAAAATAAAAAGAGAAGAAGCTCATGTCCCACCAAAATGGAAAAGCTCCACGGTTTAAAATAGAATTTAACAAAATTGTATGTAAAGTGGTAAAACAAAATGGATTTAAGTATTTCACATGTCATCTAAGAGACTAAATTTCTTGGATAGTTTAGAAGATAAAAGAAGGCCATAAAAATACTAAAACAATCCAATCAACCAAACATTAGAAACCAGGTACTTTATTAATGAAATAAACATTTTGGAATCAATTTCTACTTAAGTCTAAATGGAAAAGTTTAATTGAAAGATTTTTAAATCTAACATATTAGATAAATATCACCCCACCTCACTTTATTAATCTTCTAACTGCCCTCGTGCTCTTTTCATATTCCACCCCTTACTCCCAACCAGACTCTGGGTCCAAGTGCGACAATAGGCTAGTAGCATTTAAGGGTCTCATGGCTACTGTGCATTAATTCTGCCACCTGCCCTGCCCACCCTGAGTAGATTGACACCTTGCGTGTTGTCTTCCCTCGTATTCTTCCTTAATTCTCTCCATTCTGGAAAGTGTCTGATCTACCACAGAAGGCCGTACCTTCTAGTTGTCCCTACTAGTGGATGCCTGTTCTCAACTAGTAATCAAGAGATTTGGCCTGATACTCTATTCTTGCCTGTTCTTCTGGTCTGGCTCATCTTTGAAGTATGATAATCTGCCTTTTGTAAGGCATTTAATATTACTAATATATGCTACACATAAAATAACTATGCTATTCAAACAACCTTGACATTTTAAATATGGATACTCTAAAGTGGAGTCAATCTTTTTCTATAAAGGGATAGAAAGAAAATATTTTAGGCTCTGTGAGCTACATGGTCTCTGTTCCAACTACTCAGTTCTGCTGTTATAGCCTGAAAGCAGCCATAGGCAATATATAAATAGGTGGTCATGGCTGTATTCCAGTAAAACTTTATTTACAAAACAAGCAGTGGGTCAGAATGGGCCGCCAGGTTGCAGTTTGCCAACACCCATCCTGGAGGGTGTACCCAACAGAACTATCTGTGACCGTGAAAATGTTCTATATCTGCACTGTCTAATAGGGTAGCCACTAGACACATGTGGCTATTAGACCCTTAAAGTGCGGCTAGTGTGACTGAGGAACTAAATGTTTAATTTTATTTAATTTTTATTAATTAAAATTAAAATTGAAATAGCCAACGTGTCTAGTGGCTATCATATCAGGCAACCTAGTTCTAAAGCATTCCCTATGGCCCAACACACAAACTTGATAAAAAGGTGAAAACACACTCAAAGAATAGGAATTTTTTAATTAACATTTTTCAAATAAAGTAGCTCTGCAGAGCATTTTACCCAAATTTCAAAACTATGTGGCTACAGCAGGGAAGAAAAGAAAAAGTACCAAACTTCAAAGTGAAACTCTCTTTGTACCATCAATATTACTTAAGATAAAGGGAAGAGAGAGACTTCAGATTCTAAAATAATAAAAATTATAGGGCAACAATATTATCCCCAAAGTATAAAGTGTGTCATAAAGATGCAATAACACCAGCACACAAAACTCAAAATATAACTGACCCACTTTACTGCAACGTTCTCAGGATGTACTCTGTGTTTAGGAGCAAGTTTCAAAAACTACCTTTTATTCTATATTTCAAATGGGTAAAATAATTTACCATAAAAGAAAACTAAAAATTGCCCATAATTATAAAATATTCTCCTTTCCATTAAAGCTAAAACTTCAAGAACAAACATCATAAACTCCTGTACAAAAAAAAGCTGTCATATCTAGGAGTCACTTGAGTTGATAAAACATTGTAGCATCCTTCTCTCAAAAGAAAAACAAAATTAAATTGCTTTGTGAAACTTTAAATTATGAACATTCTAAAGCGATAAGCTAAATATTTGCCTATAATTACACTACACAATTTTGTTGCCCAGAATAACATTAGCTTGTTCAATATCCTTACCATGATTTTGTAACAGCCTCTCTGGACTCAAAATCACCCAGCCTCTACAACAAACTTCGCTATAGCTCCTAGAAAATTCTATCTAAGTTTCAGTATTTATAATTGAAAAAACATTAAAAATTTAAAATAATAGCATACCTATAAAAGAAAAATGTTTCTAAATAAATTCAAATATTTCTTTAATACAAAAATATTACTGTTATATTCATATCTTCTTTATTCTTATAATTAATGATATAAAAGAACAAAGATATCTTTCTTAAAAAGCACAAAACTTAAACTACAGTTCTCTCCTCAAAATTTTACAACGGTAGTTTGCAGCGAGGGACATTAATGGTAGGAACTTAAATTGTGCTAAGCAACGACCTTTTAAGAAAGAGGGATCAAAGCCCAAAGGAATTGTGTTGTGAAAACAAGTACACTGAGTTAACTATATTCATCTAAATCTGCCTTAAGAAGACATAAAAGCATCGTGATTAAATTTTCATTATAACATTTCCAAATTTATTTCACTTTTTAAACTTTATCTTATTTTTGAATAATGATTCTTGCTTCCCTTTAAATAAAAATATTCCAGAAATTACATTTTACATATTAATGTACAACCTCTTCACTGAAATAGACAATTACATAATGTCACTTATTTCATCTCAATGAAGTTATTTTCAAAAACTTTCAAGAAGTATAAATTAACTCCGAAATAGTTTCACTCTGCTTATCAATTCATGTCATCTACTCAAGGGACTCCATAAGCAGTCCCTGGGGCAAGCACATGTCCTTCTCTGGGCCCTTCCACTTTCCCCAGTTGGGATCTCTCCCAGGCCCTTCTCTTCCCCCAACAACTGACCAGCCCCACTCAGCTTCCCAGATGGTCTTATCTTGCTGATGTCATTCTTATGTCTCAACACTTTGAAAAACACAAACACACCTTCAACTACACACACTGTACAGACTTTGGCTTTTAGAAAACTCATCCCTCAAACATAACATTTCAGGGTATCTTAATAGCAAAATGCTTAAAACCTCTGTTCTAGTTAAGACCCTTAGAACTTTTGTCTGCAAGACAACAGGATAGTGATAACAATTGCATACCTACGATATTTCAAGTTGTAAATTCAGAGAATTTAGAGGAAATGGTGGCATGAAACAGAGAAATATCCAATGATTAAATGTCTAGTTGTGGTTTAAATATATTTATTAATTTATCAAGTATTTTAGGGGGGGCTTATTGTGTATCAGGCATTGTACTAGAGCACTGGTTTCACTCCAGGGTTAATTTTGTTCCCCAAGGGACATTTGGCAGTGTCTGGAGACATTTTTGCTTGGAGAAGGGGGGTGCTACTGGAATCTAGTAGGTTGAGGCCAGGGATGCTGCTCAACAATCTACAATGTTGTAGGAGAGCCCCCTACAACAAAGGGTTATCTCGCCCAACGTTTCAATTGTGCCAAGGTTAGAAAACCCTGCATTAAAGAGGAAACAAAGGTAAGCAAAGCCGGAGATGGGCCTTGCTCTCAAGAACTGAAAATTGTGCACACAGGTCTAATCACATCAGAGCAACAACCAGGCAGATATTTCCTTGAAAGACTTATTTCTGTTTGCCAAACATTAATGTCAATTGTAGACAAAACAAATGCATCACCGAGTAGCTCTGGTAGGGGGTGATGATAATGGGGAGGGGCTAGGTATGTATGGGGGGAGAGGGTATATGGGAAATCTCTGTATGCTTCTCTTAACTTTGATGTGAACCTAAAACTGCTCTAAAAAAAAAATTAAGTTAAAAAAAAAATCAGCAGGGAGTGGTGTCAATGCCAGAGAGCAAGTCAGTTGATTAAGGCTAATTTCATATCAAACACAAAACTGATGTGAGTGTTTATGACTATCAGTACAAATAGAAGACTAGAAGATAAGTTATTATGGCGAGGGGGACTAAAGTCTGTTACTCTCTTCTTAGCATTGTAATCAAGGAGGAGAAGATGACAGAATCTTCTGGAAAAAAAAAAATAACACCCTAGACTGGTAACTAGTGGGAGAATGTTGCTTTGGAGCAATGGCTTTTACAAAATATGGGAATGAAACTTCAGGAAGTTCAAAGGTGGTGATTGACAGGAGTCCAAATGTCTTCTCACTTGTGAGTTCTCTCAACCAGGCCATTCCGGCCCCCATCCTCCCAGGAGGGGACCTGCCCAAGCCTGTCTAGCACATGAAGCTTTATTTGAAAGGTTACACACACACAGAAAGTTACCTACCATACACATGCCTATTTCACAATGAGGACAGCGTGAAATGGATAGAAATGCCCAAGCCTAGCCTGAGACTTAATGGAACACAGCACACTGATGATATGAAACTGTATTCCCAGATACAGTTTTAAAGAAGTGAGTTACAGAAACTCACATTGAGAGAGAGAGAGAGAGAGAGAAGACCAGTGCCACGTTACAAACTTTCAAGTATACTTTTTCAAAAGGCCTAAAATCATTCATTTGCATTCATTTATTAAACATACCTCTATCTGGTACTGGTCAATAGGGATGCAGATGGGACCAATCAGACAAGATACATAGACAAGATGCATGGTGCTCACTTTCTAGCAGGTGAGGTTTGACCCAAGCACTGCACAAAAAAACCTGGCAGTGTGAGTTAAGAAGAAGTAATGGTCTCCAGTATGTTAAAGTACATCACATGATGAATTTGAGTTGCTGTTGTGTTTATTAATGCTTTAACAATTAAACGTGTGTTGCATTTGTTTTTTACGTTTTAACTTATAATGGATATCCATGAGGTATGGAACACTTTGAAACCTGAAGAATTAAACCTAGACCCTCATCTCACACTCTGATAAGGTTCTGAGATGTCACGCCACTTGCCTGAGGTCAGGCATTCCATTCTAACCTCGGTGATAAAGCAGAGATCAAAGCAGAAAAATCAGGCCCTCACAAACACAGAATGGTCAGGGCCAGAACCCGTCAACTGTCTCCTTGCAGTGCACGTCTCCAAAGAACCAACTGAACTTGTTGGGTAACCATTTATATGATTCTTGAAGGCAGCTTTTTTATCATTTGCCTCATGAATTTTATGGTTTAGAGTTAGAGAGTGAAGCATAAATATTAATTTTAACGTCTAGTTCAGCACTTGGTTAAACTGAATTAGCATATGTTACCTCCCAAATACCAAATAGTTCTCTGTGGAGTTCTAGTAAGGAAAAAAACATTTGTCATTAGCAAGAGTATTTAACAGAAATCCTGCCTCTTAAGGACATGTAAATAGTAGGAAATTTATGGCTCCATGGTTTCTGGTACTACTGGAGCTGGTTCTCAACTTCTTTCCTGCAGAGGCTCAATGCTAATGTAAACACCATCTCCACACTCCTCCACGCCTATGTGGCGTCCTTTCCTATAGCCAGCAGCTTCCTCTGTACCAGCAATGTGGGCTTCTCCTTCCTGTTTACAATAACCCCATTCTATTACCTTGTATACTGAGAAAAACATATGTCATGTTCTCTTTTTTCCTTAGAAATCATCACAAATCCAGGAAGCTGTTGACATCGGTTCGAAAAGCATTAACGTCTTTTGTGTGAATATGCAAAAAAGAAGAGGATACAGTAGGATATTATAAAACTGCACACCCCATGGTGGCTTATGATATAGTCTCCATAGTGCTAAGAGTTAATATTCCTTACTGTTACTCACCTCTGCCTAGCACTTTTCTTGAGATTTATTTAGAAGTCCTCAAAATAACAGTACATCTAACAATTATTTTTTGAAAGTCCTCTTCTAATAAAAATAAGTCAGACTATGAAAAGAGGAAACACAATTCTACACATCTCACAAATTTGTTATTATTGTTTTCCTACTAATATATTATTATATATATATAATTAAGAGAATTAAAGATAACAAAACAAAAAACACCAAAGGATACACCTGAAATTAAAAAATCAAGAAAGAACAATGAAAGCATTGTCTCTTTGGAATTTGCCAAAAGAATGGTTCATTCAGTGAGTTACCTAAACCTTTTATTTCCAAAGCAGTTTACAAATATGACTATCAGAATATTTTTTGGCACTTTTCACTCAACACATGCCAAATTTAGAACAGGCCAAATTATTCCAGTTGGCATTTAACTGCCTAAAAGATACTTGCTGAAGAGACCCCTGGCCCCAACATAGACATCAGAATGAGTTAAGAAAGAATAGTATTCTTGTGTTTACTGCTGATACTGGTATACAGCAGATTTTTTAAATTTAGAAATTATTCTAAATTGTGTATTTTTTCCCCTAATAGATACAAAGGAAAAATGCTGTGGAAACTCCTAATGACAACCACAATCCCGCATTAAAATGATTCACATTAGCCTGATTATTAGATCCCCAAGATGCATCTCTCAGGTTTAACTGTTTCAGCCATGTCTTTATTCCATTCATGAATAAAAGTAGAAAACAAAAAATCAGAACAGTCCAACTGGAAAAAAAAATCAAACTGAGAGAATAAAATTCCTTTAAGGCACTATACAGATAAAAACAGTTCCATGGATCATATTTTACTTGCAGAATAAATTTCACAATTTCCTACTCATTTTATTTTCTAGCTATTTTGGCTATTGATATTCTAGCTATTTTGGATAATTTCAAATTAGTTTGTATTCAAGGGCAAAATATCCGAATAAGTATATGATTTTCTCTTCCATGGTTTCTTTTTATGTCCTTTATTAACTTTCCTGCTACCACCAATTCTGAAGATACTGCTTTATAATTTTCAGTTTAGTCTAAAACATGTGATGTCATAAATTACTTGAGAGCAAGAACAAAGTGTGCTTTAAAATATAATCTACCACTTCTATGATTTTTTAAAAGTTGACATATTGAAGAAAACGTGCCTTTGAATGAAAAAATTTCCAGTTCCAATACCATTGGCCAGAAAATTACAGCCAATATTTATTTTATAAATATTTATAACATGTTATAATATTTTATGGAGTTGTTTTCTTGGGGGTTGTTCTCCGTGGAATGTTCTCCATTTTCTGGTTCGCCTGCCCAAATTCACCAATCCTTCCAGACTCTGTTCAGAATCTCACTTTCTCTAGTCCTCCCACTGAGCTCCACCCATTCTGGAATCTGTACTTGTGACTGTACTGCTCTGGTTGGGGACTGGAGAACGCTGTGTGCGGAAGGGGTCATTTGAGCTGAGAAGGATTGGAGTAAAATGTGATATGCAGGAATGGGTGGAGGAGGGCATTCTGGGAGCAGGAAGCCAGTGGGTGGGTAGGGAGTAACCACATTGTTCACATTAGAGCTGAAAGACTGGAAGGAGCCGGACAGCCACCTGAACAGGCAAAGGGAAGTTCTCAAAGGGGTCTAACCTGTCGGCTGACAGAGGCAGGGGAGGGCTTTTGGATGATGACTTTAGTCCCTATTGTTTCAGGGGCTGGCGGGTCTCCTAAAGGATAGTAGAGGCCCTCTTGAGGAAAAAGATCATGTCTTATCATTTGGGATTCGCTGAAAACAACAGATGCATACCTACCAAGAACTTTCTTATTATTATAAAAAAAGTTAATCCTGATTAATATTTTTTTAAAGTTAATCCTGAGATAGAATTACTAGAATTATATCTTTTATGAAAGTCTCTCTTGAAAAATAAATCTCTTCCAAAATGTAGGAAGTTGGGCTTATGGCAAATACTAATGTCTATACAATTTTACTTTAAAGTGATTTCTTAACTAGGCCTGTAATTGTGTTATTCATCTTCTTCTCAACTGTAAAAACAGGTAGAATTGGCCCTAAAAATAATAATTAATTTTTATATAACATTTTATAGTTCACAGGGGATCCTCAAGGATACTCAAAGTCATCCTGTAAGTTTGGTTAGTATCCCTGTTTTATATATGAAGAAAGTGAAAGCAAGAGACATTGCCTTGGAAAAGCCATCTCATCATGGAGTCTTGGTTTTCCCACTCTAATTCTCAGAGCTATGGCTATGCTTGGCTGTCTCCCAGGGCTCATCCATAATCATTTCCTACCAGGTCAGAAGAGGCTACTTAATGGGACTGCTTTACTCCACAATCAACAGACCAGTAAGAGATTTTACTCAGAGGCTGATGAATGTAGTTTCAAGGGCTGCTCTGTCTGCTAGGTCTTTTTAACACAACCCCGCAATAGATAACCAAATAACAAGAGATAAAAACACCAATTTTCTAGCTTAAATGTATTTATTGGGAAGGTGAATGCTACCTTTTCCCTTCTGATGCAAAAATAGCTTTCTATTTTTAATTATTGGAACTGTTTTACTATACTCAGAGATAAGAGGCACCAGCCTCGAGTTTTAAATTCCACAGTGACATAGCTAATATAAATATATATGAGTTGAAGTTGGATATACACTAATGTGTGCTTCAGCATTACCTGGCAATGAGACTGGATTGGCTACATTGTCCTTAGACACTGTGAAGGCTTGGCTTTGAAGCTTAATTAAATATTCTTTAAGAATGTTTCAAACCAAATCTGGGAAGAAATGTTATAAACGATACCAAAAAATTCCATGTTGGCTTCTGGAAACATTAACACTTCATAAGTCCAAAACGTCATAAAAGAAACATAAACATCAAGACACGCAAGTTATAAAGTTTTAAGAATTCAGAAAGCAGTTGTCAAAACAAGCATTTAGTTAAGCAAATTCTGAGGAAGGACGTGCCAGGCACACCTGAGTGTGGTCCTCATTTTCATGCAGTGAGATACCTCCTCTAACTATTGCTCATGACATTACCAAAGTACTTCTTTTTTTGGAAATGCCTTCTGACTTGATTTATGTGACACAGAAGAAAATCAGTATCTCCACTTCATTCATGTCTTGATTTTCTCAGTTAAACGAAATATATTTGCACCCCTTGTTGAGACGTGTCTGCAAATTACTTTGTCAGGGTCTAAAAAAGATGAAGATTAGCTGCCAGTAGGATATTCATAAGCTTGTGACACAGCACTGAGATATGCCACCTACCTCTTCATTTTGTGGAGAAGTTAAAAGGTAATGTGAACAGTTTATGGAAATGCATTGTTCACAAGACAGTCTTTTGCAGATTTAGGTGTAACTGTTTTAACATTAAATGGATAACCGCATAAGCTCAACTCTAAGATTAGAGAAAGAGCATTTGTAGACACATTGCTTTCTCTCTCTCTCTCTTTTTTTTTTTCTGGTTTAAACTACCACGACAATTTCTTAGGGTCTGTAATACTTTCAGATTTCCTTTTTAAAACTTCCTTATGGAAAATCTCAAACATATCAAAAGCAGAGAGAACAGTCTAATGAAGTCAATGTACTCATTGCCCACCTCAACACTTAACAACACGGTGAACTTTGTCTCATTAATATTCTTACTCAGTCCCTGTCCCCCACTGTCACAAAATTATATTGAAGCAAGTCTTAGATGTCCTACCATTTTCCCCCCTTAAACAATTCAGTACATATCTCTAAAAGATAAGGGACCTTTTAAACATATAACCACAATATTAGTTTCAAAGAAAATAAAAATCCTTAATATCATCAAATATTCACTCAGTCAAGAAATGTACCTAAGAAAAGAAAGTTAAATGTCAAGGAAAACATTACCCCAAAAGTTACAACACTCAAAAATGAGCTATTCCCCTGCAATAAAAAGTAAACGGCATTCTCTTAAAGCACAGAGCTGTATGTCAAGGGTTTCAAAGAGGGAGTCTAGGAATGGTCTGCAAAATTTGTAACGTGCATATGAACAATTTTTTTTTCTTGGTTGGTAGCATTCATCAGAATGTCAAGCAGCTTGAGACCGAAAACATTTAAAGACCTTCTGCCCTTGGTTATGATTTTGTGTGCTTAGGGCCACATCACCTCACATTGTCAGGAAGGATTAGTCACGAAGGGAAACAAATCCACCTAAAATAACTTGGAGATCAAACTGAATTCAACTCAGCATGTACTGAGCACACACTAGGTGCGAGACACGGGGTCACAATCTTGAGAAGCGAAGGTAAACTAATCCTAGTTAATTTACAGTCTAGAAGGAGAAGGGGTCAAACAGATTAACAAAAACTGAACTAGGATGTCATGAAAAAGGTGCCTGCTTTAGGTTATTTTCATGGGGATCCAGATGAAGAAGCAAAGATGTTAATTTCGGGGTGCACGGCAGGGGGGTGGGGGTGGGGGTGGGGACCAGGGCTCCTAGGAAGATAGGAGAAAATTAGAGGATGTCAGCAACTGTACCAGCAACTCCTGAGGAAAGATTGTTCTTATCTCCCTTGCTGAGGGACAGGAATAAAAATGTTTACTAGGGCCTGTATTCCCCTCCTGGATGGGGTGGAAGAGGGGACCATGAAAGTACCTTGAAAGCTGACAGAAACTTCATCAGATCTGGGAAGGAGAGAAAGACTCGGTAAAGAGGGAAGGGAGGTCACTCCAGGAAGAGAAAAGCAGGAACAAAGGGGTGGAAACTACTGACATGTTAGGGAATCAGCCGTGAGGTGACCTTAGAGCAGAGTATGTGGGAGGGGCTGGCTGACTGGAAATGCCGGCTGGGACCAGAGGTTGGAGCCTCCCAGACCAAACGTGGGCTGGTGGAGAGGAACCAGAAGTAGGAGACCAGAGCCTCTATTCTGCGGCAGGTGGAGAGCCATTGACATGCTTTAAGTGAATCAGTTCTGTCTTTACAAAGTATGTCTCATCCTTGGGTGGATGATGAGTGCTCAGTGTATATTGGTGGTGGTGCCTTGAACGAGCTGGATGGAAAGCAGGCTACTTAGGAATCCACTGCAACAGGCCAAGAAACGTCCAGGGTGGTAGCAGTAGAAAAAGGGATGATGGGGACACATATAAGAATTTCGGACATTTCAGAAATCATTATTTTTTAAAAGGAGAAGAAAGAAACAGAGACCAAAGCAACATATAAATTCTAGTACACACTGTGGAACAATGTGTTAGTATGCTCTCATTTCTGTAAAAAAAAAGTGGAACTATACATAAAAGCTATAAACACATACAATTTCCCAGAAAGGTATGAGAAAAATAGACACCATGGGTTGTAGGGCATGGAGAAGAAACTGCGCAAAGAGGTTGGAGAGTCTTTTGTACCTTTGGCACACTAAACCACATGAACGTGTTATCTATTAGCTAAAGAATATATAATTTCCCCCTCACTGCTAGCCACAGAGACAGAGAACAATGAAAAGCGAAAAGGTTTTGGAGACAGATCTAGGTTCCAATTTTGGCTCTGATACTTCCAAACTGTGGGTCTGTGGGCAAATTAACTTCTTTTTGTTTCTGTCCTCTTATTTTCAGAAACAGGGGTAATACTGGCTAATTCCTAGGTCGCTACAACAATGATTAAACAAATCCTATAACAAAGCATCTGGTAGAACATTGGCACAGACTAAGGACCCAATGAGTAGTAGCTATTTTATTACCATCAAAACTTCTTTGATGTGAATACATTCTTAACACAAAAAAAGTTCCTTGATCTAGTCTAAGGTATGCTCATTAGCTAATCTTATTCCTACATTAAATATTAACACTGTCCAAAAACGATTAATGGAATCCATCTGATGAACACAATCCATTACGTTACTGTTTCGAGAAATTTAAACTTAACATATTATTTATATGCATTTCTGGGCAGATGTTAGCTTTTTTACTTTAAATGTCATTGACTCTAGCTTTACTGAATTCAAGTATTCACAGAGGACTAAATACCAACGAGGAGCCATAAGGCACCGGGAAAATAGATAATAAGTTGCTATCCTCGAGGAACTGACAACTTCAATGAGACAAACAGGTGTGACCTTCAAGTAACCATGACCCCAATTTGGCACAAGAGATGGAAATACTGGCAATAAAGCACCCAATTCTGTAACATCCCTTGTAAAATGTTAAGTCCCATGGTAAGGAAAGGTTACTCCGCAAGCATTTTCTTAGGTTTCTGGGTTTCTTCTTCATGATACTGTGTTTTCAATCAGTTGTAATTGTGGCAATAGCAGCATTCTACGTTTTACAAAAGATGGGTCACTCAAAAGCCTTACTACTTGTTTGAACAGTCACATCATTATTAAAGCATTCCCAAACAAAAGTTTCTTTGTTATACATTGCGATGAATAATTTCAAACCATTTTCATGTGATATGTTCTGGCTCAGATCTGCCCCAGCCTGTAAAGATGAAGCCTTAGACAAGAAAACATCTGGGATTTGGGGGAAAAAATTTGTTAAAGGCAGGAAATAATGAACATCTTCCAGGATTTCAGAAGTGTTAGTGAATGCTTCCAAGAAATGAAGGCGTAAGGCCAGAGGAAAATACACTTCACTTCATATATGGCACAGCGGGGAGAAAGAGTGATGGTGTGGGGGGGATGCTTAACAAAAAAATCTACATAATTATACAAATATTTCTCTTTGAAGCAGATGCATCTTGGGAGAAACACTAATACTAGACTGTAGAGAAGCAACAGTAAACACTAATTTCTACAGAAGCTTTCGCTGATGCTGTAAATATGTTATGGATGCGCACCAGGGAGGAACGACTGACTTCGTATTAGCAAGCAAGTCCTGTCTCTGAGCCACAGGAGGGTACACGCTTGTATTTGGCCCCTAGCTTCCTATAGTGAAAGCCTGAAGCTACATATTACAGTTGAATGAAGGTTGGATTAAGAGACTAATCTAATGCTATATATAGACAGCAACACCAATTTAATCTCCGCCCCTTCTCCCTCCCCTTCCTATTTCCATAAATCTCAAGATCTGAGTTACAAAGAGACTGGGAACTCTAGAAGAGAGAAGAGGCCCTCCCTCCCCCCTCATCCCCGGCTGTCTTTCATAAACGAAGTATTAGTTCAAGTGTAAATTGCTTCCAAACATCCTTAACGGGCACCACAGAGCGATCAGATCCGGTTTTCTTCTACAGCTCCCACAGACGCCAGAGGAGATGACAAGTGGGGGTGGTGGGTGGAGGGGTGAGGAGGGCAGGTTGCCAAATGAGAACTACCTTCTCCCGAGACTACTCTCACATGCGTTCATCTCGCTCGTAATGGGGAGCTCTCCTCTCCACCCCACCCCGAGTCCAAAGACTCACGCTGGCTTCCCCGGGAGTTACATCTGGAGGTGCCACGCACGGGACGATGGGCACCCGCCACTTCCCACCTCGTGGCCGGCGCCTGGCCGCTCTCGGTCTCCCGGGATGGCCAAATGTGGCAAGTGGCGGGTCTTCACTCCGGGGCACTGATACGCGGTATAAGTGATGGTAATGGGGTGGAGGGGCTGCTTCCCCACCGAGAGGAAGGAAGCCGCCCCAGCAGGCACATGCTTCCTCAGGGCCAGCTCCGGTAGGAGGGAAGCTCCCGGTGGGGCTCTGGCTCCCGCTGTCGAAGGCTTCCCGGCTCCCCCCCTGCCCTACCTGGGCTGCTTCTCACCTGTCCGAGGAGGTAGCGGCGACGCGCGAGGCTGGGGGCTGCAGCGATTCCGGCAGCGGCGATGGCAGCGGCGGCAGTGGTGGCGGCAGACAATGGAGGAGTGAAGGACAGACACATTGACACAGACACACGGAGCTCGGCGAGGCCCCGCCTACCACGCCGCCCCGCCTCCCAGCCCGCCCCCGTCCCGGGCCGCTCCACTCCCTGGGAAATGAAGGGGGGTGTATAGCGAGAGCATGCCCCTAGCAGAAACTGCCGAACACAGAAATTCCAGAAAGAGAATTTAAATACTGTGTGTCCCTAAATATCTGCACCGGAAGGGATGGCGGTGGGAGACGTGTAACAGGCATTTAATTCCCCCCCTCTGATTTTCTCCATTTGGTTTTTCCTTCCCAGACTGTTCCAATGCGAGAGTCTCGCTGCCGACTCCTGCAGCTCCTCCTCCCGGCCGGGCCAATGACTCACGGGGGGCGGAGACTACCGCTGGGCCTGCAGAGACTGCCCGCCCGGCTCGCCCGAGCTCGCCCGCTGCTCGCCAGCCCCCAGGAGGGTGGAGAGAATTCGAACGCTTCCGCGGTTGGCTACTTAATGTCCTAGTCTCAAGTTGCCTAACCTTGCGGCTGGCGTTCCTAATACAGATACGTCGTTTCTTTTTAATACTCCCAAAGAAACAATAGCTGTCAAGCTGGCGGAAGCAATGGTTCACATAAAGAAAGGCGAGCTGACCCAGGAGGAAAAGGATCTGCTGGAAGTCATCGGAAAAGGTGTGGGTGCTGGGCTGCGGCGGGGGCGCTGCCTGCCTGGCCCGGGAGGGAAGGGGGGCGTGGCGGAGCCCGGGCGGCGCCCCCGGCCCGGCTGACCCTGGGTTGCGGTTTTGCGAGGCTGACATCCTGCGACCGGTTAACAGCGCTCCTACCTTTGGTGTGGGACCGGTTGCGGGGGCGGAGAGGTGGGGAAGGAGAAGCGCCGCTGGGACTGGAGCGGAGGTTGCAGACGTTCGTCTTCTAAATCAGCTTTTGGAAGGGTACACATTTCCAGGCTCCACTTCGGATGATAATGAGCGACCCGGGGTGGGGCCTCAGAATGTGCATTCTTCAAAACTCCTAAGGTGATTTTGACCACAGTCCGTCCGGGCGATAGTGGCCTGGAAGTTTCAGGTTCTTAAATCGGTGTCTAAGGGCCGTTTCGACTTCCGGAGGCCGAAAGATCTGGATTCCTTGGCTGTCCCCGCCCTCGCTTGCGGCGGGTGGAGGGAGCTCCTAAGGAGAAGTGGTTCTTTACAAGGGCACAAAACAAGGTCTGTAATTTGCCGCATTGAGGCTTCTGAGTCCAGGGCCTCCCTGGCTTCCTTCCAGAAGCCCCAGGCCGCCCCCAGAAACTCGCAGAACAGCGAGGAGGTTGCGGAGGCGTCGACACCGCTCTGCGCTCTTCGCAGGGCTGCGACCTTCTAATCGCGCTCTTCCGCGCTTTCCCTTCCATTCTTCCAACGCGCGTCCCACTTCCGCCGCTCCGGGTCCTAGGGAGGGAGATGCAGGCCCCGGGCACGAGCCAGAAGCCATATTTTCCGCTCCGTCCCCGAGTGGACGTCCCAGAAGAGTTCCCGAAGTCCCGTTACCTGGCAGGTGACAACAGCGTGACTACGTGGCTTCTGCACTGTCACGGCGCGGCGATACTGGTGTGCGGGAACTGCGGGCATTGTTCATGTGGCTGTTTTAAGCTCCCTCGAACGGCAGAGGAGCCAGTCATTGCAACATAAAACTTCCCAATTTCCAGTCTTTCTTTTTTTCTAAGGAGCCTGGCTCCCATCTGGACCTGCAGAGAGAAGGGCACATATATTCTTTATACTGACAAGAAAAGTCTAAGCGTAAAGGAGAGAAATATCGGATTGGAATTCAACAAGTGCTTATGAGCTGAGCCCACCCCATCTGATCTCGACAGGTTGAACTCAGGCACAGCTGTAATTTGCTATGATGTATTCTTTGCCTAGAATTGTGGGACTTGGAGTTGGTGCAGATTGTTTGTTCTGCACGGTTCTCGCTGACCTGTTTGGCACTGCAGTCTCCTTTTTCTGCCTGTCTCTGGTTCATGTCTCCGTGCCTTTGGTGGCCCTGGGATTCAGCTCAGCAACCATGTGAGTCTCAGCTCTGTGCCAGGTACAGTGCTGGGCAAAAAAAGGAGACAAAGCATCAACTTATAATCCACCAGGGATGCAAATTCTGTTTTTAAGCAGTCCAGAGCTCTCACCATCTCTCAAAAGTGTAAAAAAGTGAGCAGTTTTATAAAGGCGATCTCTGAAAGCGGCAGGTGGTGTGTGTGGGGACGTAGGGAGGGAATCCTTGGATACATTATTAGGTGTCCACCAGTTTTTATTTTTAAATATTAAATAAAAGAATTAATGTGAATTTTGCCTGGTTAGCACTGTGATTTTTTTCTGGGCCCACATCGTGCAACAAATTACACAGACACTGTTTCACCTATTTAATTGGTCCAAGCTGATGAGAAAAGAAGTGAGATAGACATAGTATGTGATACATTCTTGTCAAGTGAAGGTCTGTGGGACATTTCCATACTCTTAAAAAAAAGTAATGGGAGATGAGAGAAAGTAACAATCGTAGCCAACCTTTACTGATTGTTATTTGGGGCCTGGCATAATTCTTAGCACTTTACATATATCCGTGAGTTTAATCTTGATAAGCTAGGAAATATTGTTAAGCTACAGCATTATGAGGGACAGCATAGGATGGTAGTTAACCTTTCAAGTCTGATTTGGAATCCTACCTCATTCATTTGCTGGTGACTTGGCCTTGGGCAAATTACTGTTTCTGAGCCTTAGGTTCTCCATGTGAAAAATGGTACCCACCTCACAACATTGCTATAAGGATAAAATGAGTTAGTATGAGTAATGTGTTTAAAATACTGTATTGGCTATTATTATGGTAAATATGGCAGTCTCTACTTGATAGGCAAGAAACCAAGAAACTGAAAAGTTCAAATAGCTTGCCCAATATAATACAGGTAATAAGTGGCAGAGCAGAGATATCATATGGCCCACAGTCCTAGAACTATGCTGGACTTGAAAACAAACTAAACAAAATGAAAAAATGAAACCAGCACCATAGTCCATACCATATCTTATTCACTTTGAGAGGCAATTTAATTGCAGCAAAATATTTTCATCTGTCAAGTTAAATTAAATTAATTTTAATTGTAAATGTTATTGATTTTGTAGTCTTGTGTGCATTTAAAATGTGTAAAATAAGTTTTGGCTTACAGTTGTACGAAGCTCATAAACAATTATATTCGTACTTATAAGAAGCAATTTTCTTTAAAGGAGATGAGTAGAGTTCTGATTTTTTTTCCCTTCGGTACATTTCTCAACTTTGAGAAGCACTGGCTTACTCAGTACTAGTACGTGGAACTAATGATAAGTTTCCAGCCACGTGTGACCTGTCATCTTGGCCAATCTGAAATAAACTCAGCAAATTGTTGAGTTCTCCCTCCGGCTAACCACTGCCCTTCAGAAGTTAAGCCGATTGTAAGTGGGACTTACAGTCCAGAGAATACCGCACATTGCTACTGGACACTTTTAGACAATTTCTTCTTCTGAGTAAATGCACATTCTATGTATTCTACAGGTTGTTTATTTGTTAGAATGCCAAAAAGAAGTTCCAGATGAAACTGAGAAGCTGTTTCTCACATATCCATTTAAATCAGTCACTGACAGCATCCATTTCACAACATTTCAGAAGAGAAATGAAATCACTTAAGCCCAGTTAACTGGGTTATATTACATGGAGATTGACCCATTCTTCTAAGCTCTGATATCTTTTTCATTAAACACTGAGGAAGCACTATTTCAAAATAAATTAAACTTTAAGAATATAAACCAGAAAGTCTTTCATTACTTATCTTGTTTAGTACTTGAAATCCCTGGGATCACTGTTGCCGATTTCACAAGAAAGTAACATACTTATTTTTATTATTATTAATATTTGTGTTAAAGGAGATGCGAAGCAGACTCGGACAATAAGGTTTATTCTACCAATTTTATTGGAGTATAACTAAAGTGCGATAAATGGTACATATTTCAAGTGTACACTCTTTTAAAAGTCAGTTTTGACATAAGTATACATCCACAAAACCACTGCAATCTAGACAATGAACAGTTCTATCACCCTCAAGATGTTCTACATACCCATTTGTAATCTGTCACTCCCTCCACCCCTGTCTCCAGGCAACCACTGATAGATGTCACTATTGATTAGATTTCTCTATTCTAGAATTTTATGTAAGTGGAATTATACAATAAGTATAATAAATATTCCTTTTTTTTGGCATGACTTATTTCACTCAGCATCATGATATTGAGGTTCATCCATACTGTACCAATAATTTGTTTCTTATTTTTTTCTTTTATTTCCTATGTATGGATATACTACTATTTGCTTATCTGGTGACACTGATGGACATTCCAGTTGTTTCCAATTTGGGACTATTAAAAGATCCTGCTCTAACGTCCTGTGTAGTTCATAATGTTGTTTCTACTACCTCTGGTATATAGAAAGATTCAGGTCTACTAATAATTATAGCATAGAGTTCAAAGACATTTAAATTCAAATACGTAGTTACCATTAACTATATGACTGGGCGGGTTTCTTTTTTTTAATTGCCCTGCGATTGGACAGATTTACCATACATTGTTAGCCACTGGGCTAAACATTTTATAGAATGATGGCCTGTTATCTAATATGAGCCTAATGTTTATGATTGCAATCACCATCCTTTCCCTAACATACAGCAGGTTTTGGCATGATCACAATTCCTACAGTATTCTCCCTTTATTGCATAAACATCTCTCAGTCAGATGGAAAATAACTTCAGTTATTCCTCAGTGGATATGGGGTTCAGCTGAAGCATCTTCCTCAAGTGAAATTGGTGTGCAGGAGTTTGTTCTAATTCCTTTCCAAAGATGTTTGAGAGTCTCTGGTGAGAAGCCACAGGTATGGATAAGCTTCCCTGCACAACTTGCTTGCATGCTTGAAGGCTTTCCCCTCTCCCTCTGTAGCCATTCAGCCAGTGATGCCAACTGCCCTCAGGTGGAGTGTGGGATCAGACAAATGAACTAGTGGCAAAATAGCTGCTGTCATAATTCGGGGCCTTGTAAATCACTCACTTGACATTTCCCCAGCTGAGCTATTTCTCTATCAATGTAGGAGACATTTCTCTATCTCCCCTCTGTTGGTGGGGGGCACTCAGACCATGTGCCTACGAAGCAGGTTGGGTAGAAAGAAGCAGGCTAAGCTTGATTCTGCATTCCACCTTTAGCTCTGGAAGAATTGCAAAGTTTAACACATTCTTGAACTATAATTCTAAATTTAAAGACAAGAAATAACTCCTAGTTGAGGATGCTTCTATTCTTTTATGTCCTTTTAGAGGAGAGGCTTATCTCATCCTTTCTCCCTGAGAACATGCAATTTCATTATCCTGTTCCCTGTCACACCAGAAGTTTTTTGGCAGAACATGTGATTGGCTCCTATTAAGGATGATAATAGCAACATTCTCTCCTGCAACTATGCCTTAGTATTCCTTACAGAAGGCTGGAAAACCTGATAGTTGTGGCCCAATTACAGCTTATTTACAAATTTACAGAGACTGACCTTCAGGTTTACATCAGATGGCTTTCAGTATGAGAGTCTGAATACTGACCATATGTCACTTTTATATAGTACCAGGCATAAAAGATACATTTATCTCAGCATTTCCAAACCAAGAATTCTATTAGGAGCATGCCATCAATTCACAGGACGTAGTGGTGAGAAGGTATATAAATAATGACTGTATTTTGAACTGTTATTACATTGACTGCAATTTAAGCTTTAGATGGTGGTTTGGATTAGATGCCCTTTAAGATTTGTTTCAGTATTAAAAGACTTATGCTTTGTGGTTATTGTATTACTGTCAAAAGGAAAATGTGGCCAATTTAATATACTCTAAGGCCAGTGGAAGTAAAAGCAAGATGGAGCTATTTTAGTCTATATGAATCTGTTCTCTGGGATAATTACTTAGCGGAATAAACAGTATGCGATTGATGCTTTATTTCTTAGCAACCTGACCTGACTCATCTTAGTTTTACAGATAACCCTTTAAAGTCTGTTTCCTGGGCTTCCCTGGTGGCGCAGTGGTTGGGAGTCCGCCTGCCGATGCAGGGGTCACGGGTTCGTGCCCTGGTCCGGGAAGATCCCACATGCCGCGGAGCACCTAGGCCCGTGAGCCGTGGCCGCTGGGCCTGCGCGTCCGGAGCCTGTGCTCCGCAACGGGAGAGGCCACAGCAGTGAGAGGCCCGCATACAGCAAAAAAAAAAAAAAAAAAAAAAAAAGTCTGTTTCCTTGACGTTAGATTTTCTGTTCTAAATATTTATAACCTTTGCACTTTCTTTCTTTCTTTTTTTTTTTTAAGGTACTGTCCAAGAAGCTGGAACATTGTTAGCCAGCAAGAATGTTCATGTCAACTGCCTGGATGAGGTAAAATTTAAACCATTTAATAAAGTTTTACTTCCTATGAGAATGGATAATACATAAAATCTGATAATAAGTGTTGTTTTCTAGCATTTATGCTCAGGTTATACTAAGCTCTAAAGCAAATGTCAGCAGACAGGTTGCAAAAGACAAATAAGGATGTAAAAACATGTTTAATTTTACTGGTAATCAAATAAGTGACCGTTAAACCAATTCCATATCATTTCTTGTGAAGTGTGGAAAACATTGGACTTTTATATGCTACTGGATTAGGTGTAAATTGGCCTCATATTCTGGAGAAAATTTTAGAATATTTCTCATTTTTAAATGTACATACCTTTGATCCAGCAATTCTACTTCTCGGGAGGGTTAACTGACCTAAACTCTAGAACAATAGCAATCCAGAATAACTTTCTGAGATGGTAGTTTCTCTTCAGAGCTGTGTCCAGTATGGCAGCCATTAGCCATGTGTGGCTAGTAGATACTCTATTATACAGGACAGTTCTAGTACTAGAACATTAACTGAATTTCAGTTTCTCATGCAGCAAAGGAGGTGTTTTGTTAACCCTTTACCCACACATGGGTAGTAAAGTTAATATTAACCAAAATAAAGTTTAAAGCAAAAAAGCAAAAAAAAAATGAAGACGCTTTCTTATAGAAAGTTGATAAACCACCAGGAATATACCAGCCTTAAACCTTCACTAATAATCTTATAAGCTTTGAGGTTCGTAAAGAAAAAGATATAATTCAAAGGAGAAATTTGTAAGACCACAATAGCATCTTTTAGAAAATGATAAGTTAAGTAGAAAAAAGTATTCAAGGGATGGAAAATTTGGATAACCTAACAGTCTATGCACTTTATATAAGATAGAAATAGTACATCTCCATTTACATTTAACACTGTTAAAAATTGGTTTATGTAATATACTTTTTTTTTTTTTTAGAAATGAGTTTTTTTCTTTAAAAAAAAAAATTTATTTATTTATTTTTTGGTTGCGTTGGGTCTTTGTTGCTGCCCGCGGGCTTTCTCTAGTTGTGAGGAACGGGCGGGGCTACTCTTCATTGCGGCGTGCAGGCTTCTTATCGCGCGGTGGCTTCTCTTGTTGCGGAGCACGGGCTGTAGGTGCGTGAGCTTCAGTAGTTGCGGCACTCGGGCTCAGTAGTTGTGGCTCACGGACTCTAGAGCGCAGGCTCAGTAGTTGTGGCGCTCGAGCTTAGTTGCTCCGCGGCACGTGGGATCTTCCCGGACCAGGGCTCGAACCCGTGTCCCCTGCATTGGCAAGCGGATTCTTAATCACTGCGCCACCAGGGAAGTCCTGTATTATACTATTTTGTAAAGGAAAATTTTAACTAACTTTAAACAAGTTTACCAAATGCAATATAACACTGAAAATAAACAAAAATATGTTCCAAAGAATAAAACATATAACCTGAATGTGTTTTAAAATTCTGAATAGTTCTTGGGTAAAAGAAGAAATAGAAATGGAAATTTCCTACTATAAACAACTGAAAACACAATATTTATCAAAAGCTACTGTTTATCAAAAGCTGTGTCATGTGGCCAAAGTCATATTCAGAGGAAATTTTGTAGCACTTGTTATTGTACTTTAAATCTTTGTGTTGTTCTGAGCTTTCAACTCATGAAATTAGATTAAAAGAATAAAGTATACTCAGAAAATATAAGAAATGAGTTAAGAAAAATAAAATAGAAATAAAAATTTTTTAAAGCCATCAAGCACAAGCAACAAAAGAAAAAAATAAAGAAAAAATAAAAATTAAAACCTTTGTGCTTCAAAGCACACCATCCAGAAAGTAAAAAGAAAACCCACAGAATGGTTTTACAAATCATATCTGGTAAGGGACTGGTAACTAGAACATATTAAGAACTTGTACAACTCAATAATGAAAATGACAAATAACCCTATTAAAAAATGGGCAAAGGATCTTCTTCTTCCAAAGAAGACATATGAATAAAAAAGGCTCAAAATTAGCTGCCAGGGAAATGCAAATCAAAACCACAATGAGAGGCCACTTTACACCCACTAGGATGGCGATAATAAAAATATATAGAGAGATAATAACAAGTATTAGTGAGGATGTGGAGAAGCTAGAACCCTTGTGCTTTGCTGGTGGGAATATAAAATGGTACAGCTGCTCTTTAAAATGGGTTGACAATTCCTCAGATGATTAAACACAGAGTTACCATATAACCCAGCAATCCTAGGTATGTAACTGAGAAAAATAAAACATATGACAATACTAAAACTTGAATATGAATCTTTATAGCAGCATTATTCATAACAGCCAAATGTGGAAACAGTCCAAACATCCATCAACTGATAAGTGGATAAACACAGTGTAGTATATCCATGCAACAGAATATTATTCAATCACAAAAAGGAATGAAGTCCTGGTGCATGCTACAACATGGGTGAATTTCAAAAACATTCTGCCAAGTGAAAGAAGCCAATCAAACAAGACTAATATTGTATGATTTCGTGTATAGGAGATGTCCGAAATGGGCAAGTTCATAGACACAGAAAGTAGATTAGTGGTTGCCTAAGGCTGGGTAATGGGATGGGGAGGGGTAATGAGAATGACTGCCAATGGGTATGGTATTGCTTTTGGTTTTGACAAAAATATTCTAAGATTGATTGTGGTGATGGTTGCACAACTCTGAAAATACGGAAAACTATTTAACTGTGACGTTAAATGAGTAAATTATATCACAATGAAGCTGTTAAAAAAGAAAAGATAAAACAAAGTTATCAATTTAAGACCCCAAAAATGACACAATTTGGAAAGTATAAGCAAGAAAATAATAAACACCAAGGAAGTGAGAGCATAACTGCAATTATAAGAGGAATTGTCATGACTTTTTAAAGCCAATTCATTTGAAAACCCATATGAAAGTAGTGATTTTTTAGAAAAATAAAAATGAATGTATTTATCTCATATAGAAACAGAAAAACTGGGATAATTAAGGAAGATTTGTATGAATGTATTTAAGTGCCAACTACCTTCTAAAGCTGCACACCTGAGTAAGCTCTACAAAACATTCAAGGACCATTTAATTCTCATTTTACACAGATTGTACCATTAGTTTATAAAAAGATGGGAAGATGCCTAACTCATTTGATAAAGTTAGCATAATGCTGATGCCAAAATAGGAAGAAGCCCAAGCAAACTATGGGCTCAATTCACTTTGTAAATACAGATGCAAAAACACTATATAAAATATTAGCATCTTGATCCAGTGGTGTATCAAAAGAATAATAAGACTTAACCAAGTCAGGTTTCTCCAAGAATGATAGGATGGTTCTGTTTAGAAAATCTTTCAATGTAATTCACAATATTACAGAATAAAAGAGAAATATGATCATGTCAATAGATATAATGCATTTGATAATATTTAACTACTGAGGGTAAAAACTCTTTTAACAACTTAAGATAGAATGGCTTTTCTGTAACTTGAATAAGTTTGCAGAAACCTTCCACAAGCATTGGCATCCTACTTAATGTTAAAACATGAGACACACTCCTATACTTAATGTTTAAACCTAGGAGCACCAAATTCAAGACAGGGAGGTTCCTGGAGCTTCTATGAGTGAGCTGCACACAGATTTGGCCTCCTTGGTATTCCTTGAACCCAATCCTCCTCTCCCCCAAAGAGCTTTACACTTGCATTCTCTTTACTGGAGCATTCTTCCTCTAGTTATTTACGTCCTTTGCTCCCTCCAGGGCTTTGTTCAAATGCCACCTGCTCAGAGGGACATTCTTTGACTGTCCTTTTAAAAATAACGATATCCTCTTACCTTCTGCCATTCCCTCTCCCCCTTACTCGATGCTGTTTCCCTATAGCATTTATTATCACCATCTGCCTTGTCATCCCTACTAAAATTTAGTGCCAGGGACTTAGACTTTAGGGGCATGGAATTTGCTCATTGCTACCCACAGTGCATAGATCTGTGTCTGACATATCCTAGGCACTCAATAAATATTTGCTGAATGAATGAATGCTGCATTTAATGATATAGAGTTGTAACTTAGTAGACTAATATTGATGAATTCTTTGATTTAAAAATTACGGGAGAGAAACTTTATTTTTAGGATCATCATATTTAAAGTTTTTAAAACTACTAAAGTTTTAATCTCCTTATCATTTTCCCATTACTCCTCTCAGGAAACATTGACTACTCCTACTAAGTTGCCTCTTGTACAACCTTCCTATGATTTTCACATCAACAAGACTCTGATAATATTGATGACGATGTTCATTATAATAGTCTAGAATCATCAAGAACAATTCAAATTATGTTAGTATTCTAAGATTTGCTAAAAAAAGAGATTATATGTTTTAGAAAGTTTTCATCCAGAGTAACTCTGAAATTCCAGCACTCAGAGAGTCTCTCCTGGATTTTGAGAAGATTTACTTACAGGGAACATCTCATTTATTTATCCACAAAATAGTATTAGGTACTTAACATATAAAGTTGGATGTTTCATTGGATATGGACAAAACATATGGAGACTAAACAGTGTAGCCTGGTATAAACACTACCAATCATTTCTCCATATTCATATAATCATATATATAACCAAATCATATATATGATCAAAATATAAATGTGATTTTAAGGATCATTTTTTAAAAATGAGAACACTCTAATATACATTTCCCACATCTTGTTTTTCTCATTGGCAGTAATTCATGGAAATTTTTTCAATTCAATAGATACAAATGTATTCAATTAGTAACATCATACTATTCTATGCTATGGATATACCATATTCAACTTTCCCCTTGATAAGCATTCTATTTGTTTTAAGGTTTTTCCTTACTTTTTTCTCTTCTATTCTTTTTTTTAACGCATTTGTATGTGCTTGTTCATTTGTTTCCCCAGGAGCTAAGTATGTGTAGTAGAGATGAGAGCCCTGATAAATTTAAGTTTTGGTCCTTGCCCTGGCCATTTTACTAGTCATGTGAAGTTGAGCAATTCTTCTCTGAATCTGTTTGCTAATCTGTAGAAAACCTCAGGTAATAAAACCATCTTTTTTCTTTAGCAGTTTATGGAAGATCCAAGTGGGGAATTGAGTATAAAAATGCAGATTATAAAGATGATTTTATTAATTCATTTTATTTTGTGTTTTAATTTAATTGCAGGAATTGTTCATAGGCAGGGGGAAAGGTAAATACGTAAACTTAATAATTTTTTTCCCTTTCTGTTAAAGAATGGAATGACTCCTCTAATGCATGCTGCATATAAAGGAAAACTTGATATGTGCAAATTACTTTTACGACATGGAGCTGATGTAAATTGTCATCAACATGAACATGGATACACAGCCCTCATGTTTGCTGCACTTTCTGGTGAAGTTTTAGCATTTATTCTAATATACCAATAATAGTCACCTATACAAATTTGTTATAAGTATATGTACATTTTTAAATTAAGCACATTTTTGTTATAGTAATTTTAAGATCATGTCTTGTGGAAAGATATGGTGGGAATTGGTTTTGAAAAGCTGTAATGTATGAAATATGTTATATAGTTTATTTGGTGGTGTTTCTTTAGTTATTTAAATCACTTGATTCTTTGTATTGACAATATATTTTGTTTAGAGTTGTGGAGCTAGATTTATTATTCTTATAATTTAGTTCCTTTGCTGTTCTATAGTTTTATATTTTGAAGTAATATGAAAGCTTCTTTGTTGTTCTCTTGAGAGAATACCTGCTATGATAGGGCTATTTGCTTCAGTGACAATTTAAGTACTAAGTATGATGATCCATTTAGAAACTTACCCTGATTCATGTTGCTTATAATTTGCTGAATAAAGACAATTGAGAAATATCTAAAATTAAGTGGAATTATCTGTCCTTGTTACAGTTTGTTGAGAAAATAAATATGTAACTTAATATTACCATGCTTTAAAAGCAGTAATCTGTATTTTTATAATCCTGGGGGGAAAAAAGCATTTCTAAGCATAGTATAAAATATAGAATTCAAAAAGAGCAACACTGCCTAATTTGATTACATAAAATCTTAAAACATTTCCATATATAGAAAATACCGTACATAGAGTTAAAATATAAATTAAAAAATTAAAGAAAATAGTTAATACTATTTCTAAAAGGTTTATATCATTATATATGAAGAGTGCTTATAAATCAGTTAGAAAACAACAAATACTACAGTAGAAAATTAGACAGAGAATTGAACAGAGAACAAAAGAAATACAACTGGCTAATAAGCTTAAAACGCTCTCAAAGATCTGCAGATTAGAACAACAAATGATAGCCTTTCACTTAAACATGTTGGCAAAGGTTAAGGAGGAATGATTATGCCCAGTCTTGGGACAGGAACTTTTGTGCACTGTTTTGGGGAGTGTACATCAGCCCAACCTTGCTGGAAGGCAGCCTGGTAAAATGCATTTAAAATATGCATAACCTTTGATCCTACAGTGTTTTCCAGGAACTGTTCCTAAGGAAATCATAGTTCAAGCTTGCAAAAAGTAATGGGAAATGCTGTACACTGAGTATAGTTTATAATAGCAGATTATCTGTAATGATTCCTTTAGTGAAAGAACACAAATAGAATCACTATGAATGTGTAGAAAGGACAAAGTGTAAAAAGATAGATCCTCAACTGTCAGTAGTTATCTCAGGGCCTGTAGGTGTGAAGGATGGGATGAGTTAGTAGACATTAGGGGAGACTTTTAATTTTATTTTTTCTGTCTTTGTTTTTTATTTTTTGTTTTGACTTTATACTAAGCATTCTTCTTTTTTTTTAATACTAAGTATTATCATAGGAAAAACATACTTTGTCTTGTTAAGAAAAAAAAAGTTATATTCAATTCCATACCATTTTTGTATCACTTGATGTGTTTTCTAGAAAATAAGGTTAATTTCTATGTGGGTTCTATAGCATTTTACTTTTTGCTATAGTTATGATTTCTATTTTGGAAAAAAATGAAAATATCCACAAAATAGAAACCTAAAACTAACCAGAAAAAAAAGGTACAGATTATTTAAAAGGGAATATTTGAATTGTGCAGTCCTTAATTTTAACAAATATGTTTCTTTTTAACTCTAGGTAATAAAGACATCACATGGGTGATGTTGGAAGCTGGTGCCGAGACAGACGTTGTCAACTCTGTAGGAAGAACAGCAGCTCAGATGGCAGCCTTTGTGGGTGAGTTTTTATGGCAGTTTTACATTAGCTTATACCCGGAATTTCCCCCATGGAAAAATATACCACTTTGCTTCTCAGAGTGTAAATACTGTCATGTTTTTTTATGTTTATTTTTTAAAAAAGCAAATGTTTACAGTTTTGTCTAACTTAA
Organism: Kogia breviceps; assembly: GCF_026419965.1. Classification (NCBI taxonomy): domain Eukaryota; kingdom Metazoa; phylum Chordata; class Mammalia; order Artiodactyla; family Physeteridae; genus Kogia; species Kogia breviceps. The sequence goes on along the minus strand of NC_081318.1, from coordinate 69,575,111 downwards.
TGAAACACCTAATGATTCTTTAGATAACATGAACAAGCTATTTTGAATCTCCACTCTGAAATACAGAGTGTGGTGAGGCCTTTTTGTTGCAGTCAAATGCTTGAATGAGAATATTTTACTCCTCTAAGGAAGTAGTTTAACCTAATGTTTAAGAACAGGAACTGTGGAGTCAGTGATCCTGGGTTGAAATTCTGGCTGTACCACTTAACAGCAAGTTACGTAATGATTCTGATCTTCAGTTTCCCCATTGCAAAATGTTTACATGGTTATTGAAAGGATTAAATGAGATGATAGACCTAAAGAGCTTTACATGTAGCTCTCAATAAATGCCATCAGTTATTGCTGTTTATAATAATTATAACAATGATTAGGAAGGAGTATTAATGATAATACAATATACAGCTGTTTCATTATCATCCTCATCAACCACAAACATTCATTGCGTGTGCCCAATATTTCTTGGTGTGCTAATCCTGTTACTTGATATAATATAGGGGGTTTAGAAGACAGTGGGAATGAATATTTGATGTTTGGTATTTTGGCCCCAATGAGTTGGCAGTTAGAAGAGTCCACTGATAGAAAAGCAATGATAGAAATGTCTGATTTATTGGGAACGTAGTACATAGCTCTGTGAGGCCTAATGATTCATTAAACAGATACTTAACATTCACAACCTGTAGACCAAGCATCACTCTAGATGCTTTGGTGAACAAGACAGAGGGTGTTCCTGCATTCATGGCACTAAGAGAGTAAAGGCAATGACTGTGTGAAAATGTATTCCAATGGGTGACTTAAGGGTTCCATAAAATACATCAAAGAGAGGGATCTTCTCTCCTGTTCCAAGGGAATTTCAAGAGAGAAATTACATGTAAGCTAAAATACAGTGGGAATTAGTCAGATATGGGGGACAGTAACTGTATATGGTGTTAAATTTTATTATTATATTACTTAAAACTATTAATAGTAAGTACTGTTGATTAAGTCAAAACAGGCACTGAGTCACTTTATGACAGCTCTTTGAGAACAAATATTCTTGTTTTATTTTACTTCAATTCAGGAGGATTTGAAAAAGGCATGGCTTTGCTGTGCAAACTTCTGAGAAATATTTATCTCCCACAGTTAGGGGCTCCCTGGTTGCTACCACCTCAGCCCTCAGCTAATTTTGAGGGTGTCAGTTTAGTAAGAAAAGAACACTAAACTAGGAATCATAAGACTCATATTTTAGTTCATATCTGCTCCTAATTATTTACAAGATCACAGGCAAATCCCTTCACCTCCAAATCCTCAGTTTTCTGATATGTACAAAGAAGCCAGGGAATTAGATGATCTGAAGTTCTCTTTAACTCTACAAGTTTTCATTATGTCCACAATGTAATAAAATAGAGCTTAGATAGAGGTTAATTAACTTTCCCCAGATCACAGGGCTGGAAGTGGAGGAGCCTGCACTTTCAACCATTAATACAATGCTTTTCTTTTTCTCTTTTTTCTTAATACTATCAATACTACATTAATAAAAATCTAATGTACACCTGTCCACAGTTCCATCCTAAAGTAAGGGTAATGTTTTCATTCCATTTTAATCTATTTAGACTAATTTCATAGACAGAAAATTACATTGTACCCTTTCAAGTTGACATTACATTTTCCTTATAGTTAGTCTTATTAAAAGCTCATTCTCCCACTTTCATTCCCCTCAAGCAGATCAATATGTATACATGTGTACTCACACACGTACAAGATTTTTTCATCTTTTAAAAATAAGGTCGGGGCTTCCCTGGTGGCGCAGTGGTTGAGAATCTGCCTAGTAATGCAGGGGACACGGGTTCGAGCCCTGGTCTGGGAAGATCCCACATGCTGCGGAGCAACTGGGCCCGTGAGCCACAACTACTGAGCCTGCGCATCTGGAGCCTGTGCTCCGCAACAAAAGAGGCCGCGATAGTGAGAGGCCCGCGCACCGCGATGAAGAGTGGCCCCCACTTGTGGTAACTAGAGAAAGCCCTCGTACAGAAATGAAGACCCAACACAGCCCAAAATAAAAATAAATTAATTAATTAATTAAAAAAAAAAATAAGGTCATACAAATATATTCCTTGCAACTTGTTTTCTTCACTTGCCAGTACACCATGGAAGCCCCTCCTGTCTCACTCAGTATGTGGCTGTGTGTGTGTGTGTGTGTGTGTTTCCTTAATGTGATTGGCCTGGTCTTGTTAGAGTAAATTTTCTTTCTCCTTTTATTAACTTGAAAGATCAAGAATGCTTTTATATTCTACCAGTGCGTACTCTCCTATTCACAATGCTCCCAGTTAAACCCATATTTCTCAGTTACTATCTAGAAACAAGAGCAAAACTATACCCTGTGCCCTACCCTTAAGGTTTTGCATTTGCCCATTTAGCAACCCCAACAAGATGAAATCCTTATAACTCATTTATTTCTCCACATTGTCTGTGTTTGCCTTGTCAGGCAACAGGCCTTTCCTTTCCTCCTCCACCGCTACGACTAGCTGTGGACTTGCCTGAGAAAATCTAGAATGTTTGGTGCCAGTATGTCATTAGAATGTCATTCATGGTGTGTTCTTTCTCCTTCAGCAGTCCTCACCATCTACAGTATAATTTCTCCGTAGTGCTGTCTCCACCCATTGGGATTAACTATCTCTGCTGCCAAGAGCTCTTGTTCTTCACTCTCTCTTCTCTTTTCTCCTTGCTCCATCTTGAGATCTCTGTTCTCATTTAGGTTTTGGTTACAGGACATTCTCAGATGGTACGTAGGTTGTGTATTGTTTGAAACCCATCATAAACAAAACTCTCTTTTTCTCTGAAATGCAAGTCATATGTTGGCTAGTTTCATGATTCTTATATCACTGTTCTATTCTCTCAATCATATGTAGAAGTTACTCCACAGTTTTCTAAATCCTGGTTTTGTCAGTGAGAATGTAATTTATTTTTCTTTGTCAACTTTTCATTTCTTAGTCTGGAACTGTATTTCAATTTCAGTTTATCCTTGAAAGTAAAAAATTGTACTAGCGTGTGTCTGGTTGTGTGTATGTTCTCATTAATCCAGCTGAGGGCTGACTCAGTGAGCCCATTCATTCTAGAAGACTCAAGTCCAGTGATAGTAATAATGGCACAAAATATGATGCACTGGTCCCCACCCAGCCCCCACACCCAGCATTTATTTTCTATATTAATAGTACTATTTTATTTGTAGGTATTCACAATTCATAAATTAAAAACTCATAAAACTAAATATTTAATAGTTTCAATTATAAAATTTAAATATAAATTAAGTAAAAATTTATAAAGATAAACTTTAAATATATATGTATATCACTGTAATATAAATTATTGGCAGATTTTTAAAAATAAAATATCAAAATTACCTAAGTACTACCTAAAATGAGAAAGATTAATGTTGGAAAAAAGTAAAGTAATATTATTTTTTTCCTTCTCACAAAGGTGTAATTTTAAGAAACCTCTAGTCCTACAACTGTGTCATTGTAAGGTATACAGTATTTTATTTACAAATATTTCCAACTGCTAACAAGGCTTTTTCTGAGTATACTAGTTGGGGGACTGATGAGAAGATGTAGTTACAAGCTAAGTGTGTATTTTCCTTTGATCGCTTTACCTTCAAATCGTCCTATGTCTATTTTGATATTTAGAAGCTATTTTATTTTTTATTTTAATTTTTTTAAAATTTATTTATTTGTTTATTTATTTATTTATTTTTGGCTGCGTTGGGTCTTCGTTGCTGCACACGGACTGTCTCTAGTTGTGGTGAGCAGGGGCTACTCTTCATTGTGGTGCGCAGCCTTCTCACTGTGGTGGCCTCTCATTACGGAGCACGGGTTCTAGGCGTGCAGGCTTCAGTAGTTGTGGCACATGTGCTCAGTAGTTGTGGCTCGCGGGCTCTAGGGCACAGGCTCAGTAGCTGTGGTGCATACACTTAGTTGCTCCGCGGCATGTTGGATCTTCCCAGACCAGGACTCGAACCCGAGTCCCCTGCATTGGTAGGTGGATTCTTAACCACTGCACCATCAGGGAAGTCTCTAGAAGCTATTTTAGAGCACCTTTTTTTTTTTTTTAAACAGGAACCTCTATCTATTTATTGAAGTTGGATGTGTTTTAGAAGGCAGTGCAATTTGTCTGCATCTTCTTTAGTTTCTTCATGTACCGTTGTAAATTCCTGCACACCATTATCTGTGTTACTTTTGGTGCTGTCATGTTTACATCCTGCTTGTAGTATATTTGCTTGATTGTCATTTTTCTCTCTTCTTGAAGATTATGTAGGTAGAAATGATCATTTTCTAAACAGAACACTTCATATTTTTAATATTTCCTGTTACTGTTTGACTTCTCCTCAAGATATATACAATGGAGATTTCTGGTTTTAAAAAAAGAAAAGAAAAAGAAACTGGTGTTTCAGCATTTAAGGATAGCAACAGATACCAAAAATGATACTGTGATCACTACTAAAATTTCTCTTCATATAATGGATGTGTTCTTTTATCATTTGTTTAATTATTAATTCTCCATCCATTTCTTTTTTTTTCCTGGATCTGTTTTTCAGCTCTCTCATCTCTTCCATAATGATTTCTATATCCTAGTTTTTCTCTGTTTTGAGATATTTCATCCCCTTCATCTTCTACATTACTATTGTAGTTCTCAGTAGTAACCAGGATTACCTCTTGCAGTTTGTCTATTAGCTTTTAAAAATGGAATCTTTCTGTGGTCCATGCAAGTCTCTTTACATACTGTAGTTGATCTGATTAATTTAAGTTTTCTTCTTTGGTGGTTGTGGTTATGGTTTGGTTGTGGGGTGGTTGTAATTGTCAGAACACATTCCACGGACGAAGCCCCTTGCTGGAGGCATTGCAGAGTCTTTCGAGATTGGATCCCCTTGGGTCTGCATCTCCTAGGCAGTCAGGTAAAGCCGACAGGGTCGTGGAGCAGTGAAGGGAAGTGCCACCTCTCTATACCTGTGGTCTCAGGGTCAACAAACCAGGAGATATTTTGTCCTCTGCTGAGACACAGCGGGAAGCTGGTCCACTCTTGGGTTCTCCTTGAACTCTCAGGCAGGCTGAGCCCTTGGCCAACCTCAAGGGTCCACCTGGCCCACAGTGCAATCCCCCCACAGGTCACCTGTTGTTGGCAGGATCGAGCAGATGCTCCCTGGACCGTGTACACGTGGGCAGAGGCCACAATGGCCACCCAGGGTAGACCCCGTCCGGGAGCCCCGGCGTCTGGGCCAGTTCCCCAGGACTCTCCACCGCTGATCTCTCAGCCCTCATCAGGCAGAGTGGAGGAAGAAGTCTGTCCTCCGGAGATTCTGGAAGAGCCTGCACCTGCCAACGTGCCCTGCAGGCACGGCCTGCTTGCCCAGTGTGGCCACTTTCTTGCTCCAGAGAAGCAGTGCAGCTGGAGCCAGGGAGGGGGAGGCAGCCGGAAAACAGAGGCCGCCAGCTTCGGCAGGGAAGGTTTTGCTTTGCTAGAACAATTTTTACCTCTGGAGATGGCTTCAAGAAGTGGCACAGGGGTCTGTGGGGAGCCGTCATGTGGATCCCAAGCTTATGGGGGCAAAAGCTTTTTCTCTAATTCAGTTCACAAAGAGGCCAAGCTTTTCTCAAATTCAAGAGGGGAAGAGATTAGCTTAACAATATGAACAGTAATTATAATGATAATTCATAACTTTACACAGAATAAATTTAAATTCTGTGTAAAGAAAGCCCGATATGATTAGGGAAGAATGAACATCATTTGTATAGGGGTGGAAGAAGAGACATTTAAATTACAAGCAACCTTTATTAAACATTTAGGGTCAATTTTAAGTTGAACGTTGCTTTTTGTTGTTGTTATCCACATAATCTTCTTATGTATTGTGAATTCTGTGTCTTCAAAAGGAGATTATTTCTTGATCACAAAGCATGCTTATAGATGTTCCCCAGAACATTTTACCTCTCCTCCTCCCCCTCTACTCTCCTTTCCTACAAATTAAAGATGTTGATGCATGTTTACTTCAGAATACAGAGTAACATAATAAAAAAAAGGAAAATGTCTTATTTTAAATAATGAAATTATATGTTTTCTATTTTTCTATTAAAAGGTCAACATGATTGTGTGACTATAATAAACAATTTCTTTCCTCGAGAGAAACTGGATTATTACACTAAACCCCAGGGACTGGATAAAGAGCCGAGGCTGCCCCCAAAGTTGGCAAGCCCACTGCACAAAATTATCACCACAACAAATCTTCATCCTGTCAAGGTACTGTAGCGTCTACTGTATTTGCTTTCTATTCAAATATTGCTTCAGTATTTAAATGGCTCTTAGTACATAGGATCATAATTGTCTTGGGCTGCTTTTTGTTGATGTAAAGCTTGTGATAGGCTCTCTTGTTCACTTGATACAGTGAAGGAGTGCTGTCATTTGAAACCTAGAAGAGAGTGAGGGACACAGACTAGAGCAAGAGGAAAAGCTCGGCAGAGAGATGGGTTCAGCCGAAGCCTAGCTTCCACCTCATCTCACAATGAGCTCCGGACCATTAATGGCTCCAGAGAGGCAAGGGAGCCAGGCTTTCATATGTCAGTCTGTCATTGGCTGAGGTCTGTCCCCAGAGGGAAAGGACAGCTTCCCAGATAGTGCCAAGTGAGGTGGCTATCTTTGGATGAAGGAAGTTCCCTGAGGAAGGAGGCAGCTCGGAGCCCACAGCAGCCAACAATCCAGCAGCAAGGACCTGGTACACAGGCCTGGTAAAGAGAATCCGGGTGGGGAACCAACAGCATCTACTACGCTAATTATCCTTCCAGGAAATGTTCTGAAATGTAATAATGAACACTTTTTTTTTTCATGCAAGTAGGTATTTGATGCATTTAAGTGATACACTTCTTCTAGTAAATAGTCAAATCACACAGATTTTCAAACTTAGTAGACCAACCCGGAAGTTCAAATGGCTTAACTGGGAAACTTCAAGGACTATTGTGAACTATTTCCACTGCTATTTTCTTCATGTTTTATATATGACCTTTTTGTTTATAAACTGATTGTTTTTTTTTTAAATTGACCCAAATGAGTATTATTTTTTCAGTGAGTCATCACATAAAACTTCATGTGTGCTACAATGATGCTGTCCTTTTTCAGACTTCAGTGTCTACCATATGTTTTCATTCATAATGTATAGATTTGGTAGTAATTCAGAGCTGTTTGGTGAGCAAGACAGTATGTTGGGTCAAAAATTGAAGTTTTCCCTTAATATAAAGTGTTAATGTAGTGAAATAGATTTCCTTTGTCTGTTTCAAAAGAATCTGGAATATACTGATTGTCATTAAAATAAGTGGACAGCTCTCATAAAGTAACTATTGAAAACTAACACTCAAGTTCCAAATTGTGTATAATCTTATTACTTTATTGCTACATCCCTTTGCATATGGTCTTTGAAGCTCAAGGAACAAACAAATCAAAAAATACCTTTCATGTGGCCCTTCACCCAAATTAATTTCCTGGACCATCTAGAGAGATGACAGACTAGCAGATCCTTTCCCATACAACAGACAAGTGGTATCCATTCTGTTTTAATTTTTCAAAACTCACATGTTTTACTTAACATTCTGAAAGAACTACTAGAGGCAACACTTCTGAAAGAACCACTAGAGGCAACACTTAGGACCCTAATCGGGCAAAAAGGAAATTCAGTCATGAATCAGGTATTGGTGTTTCTAGTGGTGATTTTATAGGACTTAGAATTTAACCTCTAAAAAATATTTAGCCTCTTCTGTTTCAGTCTTTCTTTCCCTCCCAGCACACACAGGAAAGAGAGAACTCCTGTAAACAGTGACTCCCTCTTCATGGCACTTCTTCTATTAGGAGTGGAACGAGCTGGAGTGGGAAGACAGGATTTTTCCCAGGGATACAGTATTTCTCAATGTAGAGAACATGTGTGGTTTTACAAGGCCCTTGTCATTCCCCCTCTAGCCTGAGCATTATAGAATATTCTAGGTTTGATTGATTTGAAGAAGTTTCCTGTATGTATCTGATTCACTGTGTCTTATATCTGTGTCCACGCTTTGAGATTGCAGTAATCTCAATTATTGTGATAATTGAGTCTATGGAGTAATTTTATTTTTATGGAGTAATTTTTGATGTTTGCACAGAACCTAGTTTCTCAGGGTTAAATATCCAAAGAATTATTGTACCTCCAGTTATCTTTATTCTATCTATATGTAAAGTTATCTTTACATATTTTGAGTAAATTTGATTAGGGGTATATTTATACAGACAAATTGTAAAGGTATATAAGCTAAAATAGCCTACATTATATTTTTTAGAGCACTTGGTCTTATAAGAGACACTCTTCTATGATTATAGTACCTTCCTTCAGACCACACCTTGCTTTTTGTAGGTATAAATAGTCTATTCACTTGAAAACCTTTCTTTTATCCACACTTTAGATAAAAGCTGCCCAGTTGCTTTTGTGGTGGCCCATTTTCATTGCTTTACCCCTTTTCAGAAAGCTGGCACAGGTCTTCATAGGGCTTATTATAAAAACGTAACTAATAGCCACTCTACCAAATCAAAGACCTTTTAAAATAAGCACAGTACAACACTAGATCCAACAGTGCACCTTTTTGCTGCATTGTACCTAACACAGATACATTTGCCTGGAGGTTAAGTGGCTGCTATAGCAATAAGAATGTTTGCTTTCAACAGGGACTTGGGGAATTGTGCTAATGCCCAGAATACAGACATTTTAATGGAGAAAAACAGAGTCACAGGAAAAATGACAATAGAGTTTAGCAGAGTCTCTAAGTGATTAGGAAACAGATGTGTGCAAGTGATCCTATCTTTTGATTATTAACATGATTTTTAAGCCCAGAATTTATTTATTCCTCTTCAGTAATTAATGATTCCCTTTATAATAAATATATTATTTTATAATGCTGCAGAGATTAAAGGAAGGAAACTAATTCAAATATTATTATTTTGTGTGCAGCTATGTAAATGCTTCCATGTGCTCACTGTTGAGCTGTGGGTATATATCATTTTTTATTGTATGTACTGCTGTATATTATAAAATAAGTAAAGTCTAATGTCTTAAACAAAAAAAAATTAATCATTAATCTGGGTTCTATTTGGGATTTTTTAAAGAATTCTTACATGTAAGTTTAGATCCTATCCTTTGATTACAACTGCTGTACACAAAATATTGAGCAAACGGTTTCAATTGATTGCAGTTGACAGCAGAAATATAAACAGGTAATTAATGATATATATTATGGTAGGGAAAGTTGTCAGCAAACTTGTTGTTACCAGGTTTCTGATTATACTTATTTCATGAAGTCTAATAACTTGTTATTGAGTGCTATATTTTAAGTAAAATACTAGGTTAGATATCAATTTAGTAGTGTCAAAAATAAGTAAAAAATCTTAATTTAACAAGAACATTTAATATATGTTAAATTTTCAAGTAGGAGGCTCAGCATGGGTTTTACTTAAGTTAACAAATTATCTTCATGTCTAAAGAAAAGGATCTAATTCATGAAATCTGCTACCCGTTGCTTCCTATGATTACCTGGGACAGGTATTTAGCTGTAACACGTAAGTTAACAAATACTGAATGAACTTCTGCTCTGAGAATACAACTGTGCCTATGTTACACACAGGTTTACATTACTGTATCTCATTATGGATTTTTACAGCTGTCCTATGAAAGCCTACCACAACCAGGAAAGAAAAAAAAAATACTCCTTATTACACTAAATTTGGGCCTCATCTGGGCATATATGGGAAGTGTGGGACTCATAATGCATCAGATTGGATAACTCTCTTAGAATCCCTTTTTAAAGCTATTTTTGCTTTCCTCTTTGACCTATTCACATTGGTGATTAGAAGCATATTAGGAAAATTTCCAAAGAGAAATGTAGTCAATCAATAAGAAATATACCTTTTATTTTTAGATTTCTGTCAGTAAAAATCTTCATTTCCTTATAATTAACACGAATGAATGAGAATTGTGGTTTTCCTACCCATGAAATCCTAACACTCAATAATGTTAACTAAAAGTAGTGATTGCTCTGTTAGTTGATTCTATATATAAAAGGTGTACAAATATGCCATGCTTATCTTTAGTGAAAGTGCTTTTAACAGAGATAGGGAAACCATGATTCCTACTGGCCATTTAACACCCTAGTTTAGCTGGATGGCAAATCAGTCGATGATAACTGATACACAGAATTCAAGAGATTCCATAATGTCAGGGTCCTTCTGTATTAGTTTTACAACTTGATCAGTGGCAATTTGCATTCTAATTTAAATTAACACAGTAAATATGTGACCATAAGAAGACTTTATTTGGTAATCAAAACTGACTACCTAATTTGTACATGGAAAATCTCTCAAGGAATTTCTAAGCTCACTGGGATTTCTTCTAGATTGTGATGCTTATAAATGAGAATCCTCTGCTGGCAGAAGAAGCAGCTCTGAATAAATGCTACAAGGTGATGGATTTGATTTGTGAGAAATGTATGAAGCAAAGAGACATGAATGAAGTACTGGCTATGAAAATGCATTACATCAGCTGTATCTTTCAGAAATGTATTAACTTCTTAAAAGATGGAGAGAATAAATTGGACACTCTGATCAAAAGGTACTGTTTTTTCCCATGTCATGTATACAGTACACTCAAATGGATAATGTTTCATTATATGAAATCTCATTATGGATTTAAAAATTAAACATTTTAGCAGCAGGTGTTAATGTTGAGATCACATTTCATCTGTAAGAAACAAGGGGCACTCATAACTAAATTGATTATTCCATTCTATACTCTTTACAACAGTGCTTTTGTTATCCCCAGTTATAGGTGAGATATCTGAAGTTTGGAGAGGTTAAATATCATGTGTAAAATCATACAGCTAGAAAGTAGCCCAAGTCCAAATTTGAGGATAGGTGTGCTTATGCCATAATTGCTGCTTTGGATTCACAGTGGCGCTCAATGTATCTCTGTTTCTGTACCCGGGAGAGCTATGTGTTACCCTTGTTCTCTGACCCCTGGGGGTCAAATTCTCTGATAGTTTTACTAAGAAAAGAGAACTAAGTCAGAAGGGTGTGACTCAATGAGAGTTTTCATTCTTTGTACAAATAACTGACATAGTAATAAGTAACTAGCTAATCTGATAACAGTGTTTAGTATGTTTTATGTCAGGGGTTACTTTTATAAATACATCTCTGAGCCCCTAAACCTGACAAGGCCTAGCCTAATGTGCAGGTAGAGGAGCAATTTGAATTGAGTCTATCCTCATGATGTGAAGACCCAATGAAAATCTTATGCAGCAAAGAAGAAACTACTCAAAGTTCATGGGTTCACCTGGGAGGAAATGCTTAGTAATTCAACTCCTTTAAAAAGTAACTCTAGTTACTTTTTAAAAAATATCTTTCAGCTTGTTAAAAGGCCGACCTTCTGATGGCTTTCCAATATATCAAGAAAAGATCATTAGAGAAAGTATCAGAAAATTTCCTTACTGTGAAGCTACACTCCTCCAGCAGCTGGTGCGAAGCATTGCTCCTGTTGAAATTGTAAGGCTCTCCGCAACTAAGTTAACTCTATCAGTAAGACCTAATTGCCATATTTTGTACAATTAAAGTCATGTTCTCTTTAGCATTATTTATTTATTTAATAAAGACTTAATTCTTTTTTATTTTAGAAAAATTTCAGAAGCAAACATGGAGATAGGTTTGTCTGTTAACACTGTTTCTGTTTATCCATTTCCCCTCTCAATCCTCTTCTTCCATTTATATGGTTCATGGTTTAATAAACAGTATATCCTTATGTCAGAATATAGATTGTTACAGTGGATACTTATATTTTTATTTATTTATTTTTGTTTTGTTTTGTTTTTATTTTTTTTGATACTTATATTTTTAATATCTCTGTGAAACCTTAACAGTGGGTACACATCCACTATGTAATACAGATCCACACTTGTTCAGGTGTAGTGTGTGAAAAACCAGTACAAAATCCCATACTAGATGAAAGTAGGAATTGAATGTCTGCGTTGATGGCTTCCTGTCAGGGGATGTGAGAGGATAAGTCATGAGAAGGCTCATTGTGTCCTGCTAAACAATCTCAAAGGATGTCCCAGCTTCTTATGTTCTACCTTAATGCCTCTGATTTTATAAATTTTCCATACGTTAAAAAAAAATCTATTTATACTTGCCAGTTATGGGAAGTAAATTTTAACTTTATTATCTATTCTTTAAATTATTTACTGCCCTTTTGTCATATATTTATTTAAGTAGTATGAAAGACACTCCCTGCCTTCCCTATTTTGAATAGGTTTCAGTTTACCTTATCCACACCAGTTATGCTTTTACGCATTTCAATCAAATCCTTTATCAGCCTTTGTCTATTAGGCAAGAAACTGATCTTGACACTACGCCCATCCCTGGTTTCCTCCCTCCATCTGGCAATGTTGGTTCTTCTTCTCTGCCTTCTCTAGGCTGTTATATCATTCTCAGTCTGAAAAATCTGGACTGAAAATGGGTTCCAGGTGCTCCTTTATACATTGACTTAACCGACTCAGAGCCATGGAAGAAGAAAGACCTAAGCAGACAAGATGATCTCATGAAGTTCATGCACTGATTTATTCCTGAGAGCTCTCCATGATTTCACATAGAGATTCTTTCCCCTTGCTCTTTAATATGCTTGGCTATTTGGTGTTTAAGCTTTTGGAAGATTAAAGTTAGCAAATTATGAGGGTGGTGTATCAATTATGAATGTGTTTTGGCTATGCATATCAAACTCCAGCCAACTATGAATTAAATAGATAAGGGTTTATTTATTCTCATATATTCAGAAGCCCAAAGGTAGGCAGACCAGATCTGGCACAGTAGCTCAGAAATGGACTGGGGTCCCAAATACTTTCCTATTTTTCCACCCAATATTCTTTAGCCATACAGATTATCATATACATGCTTATGACCTCAGAGTTGCAAGGCATCTCATGCTCTTCCTCCAAGCTCACATTCCTATCCTAGGCAGACAAGAAAAGGAAATTGGTCTGTAGCTGGAAAACATAAGCTCTCCCTGAAACCCATGCTGACCTGTGCTCCTGGTGGCACAGGTGGAAGTGAGTATTCTGGAGAAATGGGTATTCTGGGGATATGCTTTTAGCTGGTCTAAACACTGCTGCTCTGACAAAATTATGTTTCTGTTAGTAAGGAGTTGGGAGAATGGCTATCAGAGAAGCAATTAATAGTGGCTGCTGTGGGATATTTCCAGCACTAACAAGTGTAGCTGACATTGTACTTCAAGGGAGAAAACAGAAAAACTGAAAATAGCAGCCTCAAGTATTTTTTAGAAAGTCACAGCAGGTCAATGTAAGGCTCAACAATCCATTTTAACCCTGTATCATAAAATAATGTAGTTAGAGTGTATGGTGTATGATTGATATTTATACTAGTGATCTGAGCCATCAATAAAAAGATAGTATTTATTTAATGCAACTTAGAAAAATTTCTCTCTTTAAAAATTTTTGTTCTTTAATAGTTACATATTCTGCTCTCCGGAAAACTTTATTTACCTGCAATGCTTGTGGTTGTGAGTGTCCCAGATAGCCACTGTTTACTGCCTAATGGCTTCCGGTATCCTGCAAGTTCAAAAGCCTCTGAAGCAGTGTTAAGCTTGTCCCGTGACATGGTGGTTCTCACGGCTGGCTGCCACGAGGGTCCCCTGTGGTACTTTCTGACAGTGCTGATGCCTGGGCCCTCATGGAAGGGTTTTGATTCCCTCAGCCTACTGTGGAACTCTGGCTTCCACCTGTGACAGAATTCAGCAGGAAGTGTGAGGCATGGCTACACTTAAGAAATGCTGCTCCATCATTGTAACAGATGATACTGTTAAAGATATTTTGCTTTCTCAATTGACAGTGTGTATTTTAACATTTGGAAGGCTAGCTAATGTCTCTGATTTTATAGGATACATTGAATAAAGCATCCTGTTCATTTTTAGGCTGAATATCTTCTAAAGGCGGAGCTCTGGTGCCTAAACAGATTCTTATTTAACAAAGTAGATGACAAAATTTTGCACAGCAAGAAAGAATTCTTGTCATTCAACTGTGACAAGAAAGATTTCATGTGGTTACTCTACTGTACCGTCAGTTTTTTTCTGAAGCAATAGTTCACGTGAACAGCCATAGTTCTAGCAAAAAATCCTTTAGTTTTACCTCCGGTTACATCTGTGAGAATGTCATTGTTTTCTGACTCCCACAAAAGTCCTATTGTGGGGGAGATATTGAACATGTCTCAGTCACTTTTAAAAAAAACAAACAAACATGTAATTGTTGTAAAATCTGTTGAATATATCATACTCTGTGGGCCAGACTGCTGTCTGATCAAATACTCTACTTTTGAGGCAGAATAATTTTATAGATTAATAAGTGTTCATTATAACACTTAAGTACCAGTAATTCTCAAACTTTTAGTATGTTTCAGAATTACCTGTAATAATGCAGGTGCATGGACCACATACTTAGAGATTCTAATTTAGAAAGTATAGATCAATCTGAATTTTTAACAAGTTCTCTTATGAGCACAACTGCCATATACATTCATTCCTTATGAAATTTTTAACTTATATCTAGTATCTGAGGTTTTATTTCACTATTTTTTTCTCACTGTTATACTATCTTCATTCCAAAAGAGAATTCTCAGCCCTTGAATGTGAAAGGAAACTCAGTCATCATTTGTTTTCAGGAGTAAGGCGGTTTTCAAAATGAGTACAGGGTAAAACAATGTTCCAAGGCGGTATTTGTAAAGCTCTGTTGTGTACAATTGATAAGATAATATTAAAACAAATAAACTTAGGAAGAAAAGGCAAATGCAAATTTAAATTATGAAAATTGGCAAAAATTTAGTTGGGAATAAAGAAGCAAATTTGAAAAACTCAGAAACAAGAACTGTTTTGAGTAGGTAAGGCAGCTCGATACCCTGTAATTGCTCTAAATAGGTCTTAATAGTATTATGCTAGGCAGATAAACATTCAAATAGGTCTTAATAGCATTATCCCAGGCAGATAAATATTTGCCCTTATAATTTCCCATGTAAAAAAATTTCATAAATCCTCTTTAGCAAGCCTTTCTGATTTTCAGTAGCCATATGATAATTTTCATATTTTTGGTTTTCCTTAATACCCTAATGCAATCACATCTATGTCTTTTTAATTTTAAGAGTTTGGAACATTCCAGTAATAAAGGTGATAATTTTGAACTATTAGAATTGCAGACCAGCATCAAGTAAATAGTTTAAAGTCTTTAAAACAGTTAAATTGCACTAAACTTTTAAGAATTAAGATAAACATTTGTGATGTACCCTATAAATTGTCCCTCAAAATATGTATATTGTCTTAATTCTCAATAGTAAATTCCACTCTGAGCTCATTGTCATATATCTGAAATCTTTGCATGCTTACTGAATAATCCTAATTGAAAAAATACTTTTATTCTAGAATAGGGCCAATTTTTTTCTCTCTGAATATTTGGATCCATGACTTACCTGCCGTGTACTTTGTATAGAAAAAGGTGTACTCAGAAAGGCATTTATCATTTTGTCACAGTCTGTGCAGTCTCTCACCTTATTAATTTTGTCTCTTGTTCTTGACGTGTCTTCTCTGTAGTCGTTCAATGGTGATTTCAGAGGTTTTGTTCCTCCTCTTCTAACCCACTGTAGGGTTCTGATCCCACTGCATTCTCTGTACTTACCCAAGCCATCACTGGTCAGGTGGGTTTTGTGGATGTTGAATTTTGCACTACCTGTGGAGAAAAAGGAGCAAGTAAAAGATGCTCAGTGTGCAAAATGGTAAGAATGAAGTTCTTTTAAGTTCATTGACATCTGGTTTAAATTTCATCCAAATGGATAATTGAGTTTTAATATTCTGTAAATATAATAGTTGACATCTGTTTTCTAATAAATTCTAATCCATTAGATATAAAGTATTGCATCTAATATTTTAAAATAATTTTGGAAGAGAACTACAGGATAAATGTAGTTCTGTGCCCTCTCTACCTTCTGTCAAACTCCCAGGCTGCCCAGCTTCTATGCTGACTACCCCCAAAAAGGAAAGGATATGAATGAATGAATCACTATGAGAAAACAAGAGAAAAATTATCCATAGGGGACTGAGACTGGTGCAGATATGAGAACCTACAATGGAACAATTCTAAATATGCAGCCTTAAATCTTCTGATGTTGACTTTAACTACAATCTCTTCATCAACTCTTCCTTGTAAAACTACAACTCCCTTCTGTCACCAATCTTTAAGCTTTCTGGATTACTACCCACTTCTGTCAGAATTATCTTTATAAAGGGCATAGCTGAATGGGTTCTTCTCACATACAAATGTCACCCACATGCATGCATCTATATCCTATAGATTATGTTAATTTCCTCTTGTTTTTTAAGGTTGAAATTCTTCAGCATATTCTTCTGTAACCTATCATATTCTGCTATAACCTACTTCTCCAGTTTCATTTCCTTTAATTACTTACTTCTCTGAGCCTCAGTTTCCTTATGTGTGAAATCGGGCTAGAGTTGTGAGAATTAAATGTGACCATCTATATTGATTAACTATTGCCACATGTAAAAACACTGTAAAATATTTTACTGAAAACAACAATCATTTATTTTTTCTCTCATGTCTGGGGTTGGCTGGGGCACTTGTGTTCCATGTGTTTCTCATCCTCCTTGGACCAGCAGGAGGTGCTTTAAAATAAAGCATAGAAAAGTTAACGTTTTTACAGCACAATACTTGATTGAATGTCATAATTGAAAAATTATGCAATTACACCTCTTGAAAATAAATGTACAATTGTCTTCAGGTAATATATTGCGATCAAACCTGCCAGAAAACACATTGGTTTGCACATAAGAAAATCTGTAAGAATCTCAAGGACATTTATGAGAAGCAACAGTTGGAGGCTGCCAAAGAAAAGAGTGAAGAGGAGAACAGTAAGTGTATAAAAATATAAAAACCAAGATCATACTGTTTGGTCAGTGGGGACAGGAAGGATCAGTGATATTAACACAGGACACATAGGAACTGAGTCTTCTCAGGGGACCAAGGAAGCTTGGGGTTAACCAACATAAGGATCAGGTTTAAATGTATCCCTGTTTTGAGTCCCTGGGGTAATGTACAAGACTGTAGTCAGCCTAGCTATCACTAGAAAATGAAAGACATAAAATTCTGATGATGGGACTTCCCTGGTGGTGCAGTGGTTAGGAATCTGCCTGCCTGTGCAGGGGACATGGGTTCGTGCCCTAGTCCGAGAAGATCCCACATGCCACGGAGCAACTAAGCCCGTGGGCCACAACTACTGAGCCTGTGCTCTAGAGCCCATGAGCCACAACTACTGAGCCCGTGTGCCACAACTCCTGAGCCTGCGTGCCTAGAGCCTGTGCTCCACAGCAAGAGAAGCCACCGCAATGAGAAGCCTGTGCACTGCAACAAAGAGTAGCCCCCGCTCGCCACAACTAGAGAAAGCCTGCATGCAGCAACAACCCAATGCAGCCAAAAATAAATAAATTTAATTTAATTTAAAAAAAAAATTCTGAGGAATGTCATTTAGTCCACATTCTACGTTATGACTCATGAGACTGCCCTGGAACCATGCCCTCTTAATGAGTTGTTACTTATATTTTGCTCACAAAGGATTTTAAGGTCTTTGAATATGAAAATAATTAAATTTCCCCTAATGGCTACCCAAAGATTTTAAGGTCGGAAGCCTTTAAATTTGTTAACTATGAAACTTCAGGTGAAATTACAGAGTAAATCTATAAATTACAAATTAACTTGAACAAATTAAATTTCTACAAGTGTGAGGGCAGTGAGTTCCATATTATTTCTCCTCTGCCTCCCTCCTGAAGTATATGACTCATTTTCATCAGGAACAGTGAGTTGCTTGAGCAGTGATTCATATATTGGAGAAGAGAACCGCCCACACTACCCAGAGGATATATAGCACATTCTGGGGAGTGATAGTTTGAAAACACTGCCCAAGTGATTCTGATACTAAGCACGTCCATCTCCACCCTTCAAGGGACTGTGTCCACTTTACCACCTGGTGGAGAAACACTACTAGTGGGAACGGATGATTTGTACAAAGCTGAATTCATACAAAGTTAAATTTTTAGAAATAAATTGTTAAGAGAATAGTCAGGCTTTCTGACTGCTGTGCGTTCTCCTGTTTTCTGAACCAAACTTGTATATCCTTTATGTTGACAGGTACTAAAGAAGCCATATGGGAGGACTGTCAGTAGAATGGGAACTCCTGGTTGTTAGACATCAGCCCGTATCACGCACTGTCCTACACCTTTATTCTCCACAAATGTAGGATAGGCTTTATTATGCCCCACTTTATGGATAAGGAAACAGCCTTTGTACAGGCAGTTACCTAACCGAGGATGTCAAGCTAACTCATGGCAAAACTGTATTCGAATGTGGATTTTTCCAGTCAGCAATCCTGATTTCAAGGCCTGAGTTCAAATGCCAGTTCTGTTCTTTTCCTAGCTGTGCAACTATGAGCAAGTTAACAAACCCCTCTCTTCTCAGTTTCTCCATTTGTAAAAGAATGATAATAGAGATAATACTTGGCCTCATGGTTGTTATGAGGATTAAATGATTGAATACATGTAAAGTACTTAGAAGAGTGTCCAGCACACGGTAGGAACAAAATGACTCTTTTTTTTTTTTTCTTTTTATCAGATGGCAAACTTGATGTCAGTTCTAACTGTGTTAATGAAGAGCAGCCAGAGGCTGAAACAGGAATCTCCCAGGAGGACTGCAATCCTAAAGATTCTGTGGAAGGGGAGAGAGAATCTCTTCAGAGTGATGCTGGGCTGGAATGCTTACAGGATGCTCCTGTAGGTCCACAGCTGTCCGAGGAGTAAGAGCCGGAGCAAGTGCCAGCGTGGACAGTCCTCACCCTGGCAGGCAGCTGGAAAACCCGCGAGACTGTGTCCTCCTTGCCTCCACACCTGCATGACACTGTGGCAGGATTCCACATTTCATAGAATACGTGCTCCAGCAAAGCTCTGTATACCACGCCCTAATTTCCTACTGATTCTGTTCAATAATTGGTCAGATATTCCTAGGGAGAATTTTTTTTCAAAATATAGGAGAAACATTTCTATTCCCTTTCTGAGGCAGGCTTCCCAGCAGCTGTTCTCAAAGGAAAATAAATCCCCTTTTAAAGAAGAAATATAGGCTTTAGGGAACAAAGAGGCAAGCAGAACAGTTGTAGGAGAGAGGAGATTTTCAGGAAAGAAAAATTTTATAGCCATAGAGATGGGTAGTTAAAAGAATCATAACTTATATGTAAATAAAATGCATATAAATAGCATTTACAATAGTGAAGTTCTACTTATTAAGGTGCAATGAAGATATGGGGACATATGTATATGTACAGCTGATTCACTTTGTTATAAAGCAGAAACTAACACACCATTGTAAAGCAATTATACTACAATAAAGATGTTAAAAAAAAAGATGCAATGAAATGAAGAAAAGCTACATGTTAAAGGATCTTTGCCATAGTTCAGCTAATTGTAGTTTTTCTATAGAATTTATCCTGAGCAGCCTGAACTTTATATAGTTCTTGCAGTGGTGTTTTATCTACAGTCTTTGTACCTTCAGAAATGTCAAATCCCCCAGGAGGAACTAAGGCATAGCCACAGTTATCTCAGCATGTGCATTTAAAAAGATGTTTGACGAAATTGTCAATTAAACAAAGGCTAAACATACTGTGTCCACAATTATTATAAAACTAATTCATGTGCCATTTTCTACTTGAAAGGCTTTTTACCTTCCTGTAAGCTTTTCATGTGGCTCTTCCTGTCCACAAACTGATTTGTAACTGTTACTTATAGACT
The DNA here is from genome assembly GCF_026419965.1 of Kogia breviceps. Classification (NCBI taxonomy): domain Eukaryota; kingdom Metazoa; phylum Chordata; class Mammalia; order Artiodactyla; family Physeteridae; genus Kogia; species Kogia breviceps. The sequence continues at coordinate 69,555,199 of NC_081318.1, read as the reverse complement.
GTCCTGGCATCAGTTTTTAGTGTCTGAGTATTTAAATAAAGCTAGAGTATGAGATCTGAAGATAGTGCTGTGTTTCAAAGTTTCTTGTGTTGATTTGTAAAATAAATTCTGCCTACTGATACAGCCACCTCACATCTTGTTTCATATTTTTTTGCTGTCGGGGGTGGCAAATATTAAAGAAATACTAGAAAACTTAAAACATTTTAGGAAACTTAGCAAATACTGGAGAACACAGTATAATTATTTTAATATTCACAATTGCAAATCAAAATGACTAGAATTCTCGCCTCACTTCACTGATTAGATTTTTCTGTCTTGCTGCTTTTCCTCTTCCTTACACTTAGTTACTTTTCTCCCAGTCCCAACACATACGTCTTCTGCACACCCTGTACCGTGCTGCTCTAGGAAGACTTCTTGTGAGTAAATCACTGTTAAGTGTTAAGTGGGTAGGAATTCTACAGGCAGATTTTACCTGAACTTGTCAATCATGACGAGCCTCCCTTCACTCATCAAGGTACCTCAATCTACACACTGATAAACATTTACCTTTGACCAGAAAAATAGTCCTCCCAGGCCTTCCTCTTCCACAAGTTATGTGTTTTAACCTGAGTTCCCTGATTCTAATTATTTTCTGGGTGTGTGGTATCATCATGGCCCTGTCTTCGGATAGCATGGAAGGTTATGAAAAAGCAGAAGGGAATAGGAAAGTCAAGAGATGAGGCAATATAGAGGTAATTTTCCCTTCATTGAAATGAATGCTAATATGAATTGGAACTCTAACACAACTACAACTGGCATTAATAGTAACTTTCCAATTGGACAAAGAGAACTTTAGATATAAGCCATGTCAATATCAAAATTTCCATGGATGTATTTCAAGAAAGGGGTGGTCAGAAAATGGGGTGTAAGAAAAATGAGGTTGGTTCTCATTATACTCCCTTTCTTTGTCATAAATAACCAAAAACAGATGTTTCCATTATAACACCATCAAAACAGGTGTTACCCGTTTTTTTGTTGTTTTTCAATATGCCATCAAGAAACTTTTCTCAAACAAAAATAGGACCTAAAGGATAAGAATAGCCTTACTATTACAATATGTCTTATACTTAGAGCAGATGTAATAGAATATTAAATTAGCCAGTGAGTTTATTAGGAAATTGGATTCTGCTTTTTGATCCAATAGGTGGTAATAATAGCTACCACTGAAAGTTACTGTATCCTTGAAGTTATCTTGTTTAATATTCACAACAACCCCATGAAGTAGACTTTATTTTTATCCCCACAACACAGATAAGGAGGTTAAGGTCAAAAGAGGTCCACTAATGTATCCAAACGTACAGAACTGGAACTCAACAAAGTCTGCAGTTTTGACTACAACATTGTATACTCTTAACATGTTACCATCACTGTAGTTTCTCTGCAGATGTAAGATAATAATAGAGCTCTGAAGACAAGTCATTATTTTACAGGATGTGGCAGATAATCCCTAGGCTCTTAAAAAGATGAGTGATTTTAGTCACCCATGATGTATATGAGTTTACTTGAGTTTTAATATTGGATATTAAACTTTAATAGACATTCTTAAAGTAGATGTTCTTGCAGTATTTTTATCTTCTCAGGATCATCTCCCCTGCTTCTGAAGCAAATCAGTCCCCTTCTTGAGCAGGAGGTAGATGTCTTCCAGTTCTCATGGTTTACAACTAGGCCAATAAGAATACTTTTCAGAAATTTTACATTCCTGAAGCCAAAGAGGGAGGATGTTTGTTTGTTTGTTTCTCCCTTGGGAAAATTATAAATTACAGGGATTCAGTTCCAGAGCTGCTAGAGCTGACATGGAGAGGTACCTGAGAGAATGTAGCCACTGAGCAGACACAGACAAGAGATGGATAAAAGGAGAGAAAAATGTTGAATCCACTGGGCTCTGACACAGTCTACACTGGGTTTATGGAGTTTGGTTACATGAGCAAATTTCTCATTTGGCTTTCTATAAATCAGAAACAGGATTAGTAATACATCTTGTGACGATGAGAAAACAAATGGGATCAAATTTCAAAAGTTAAATATATGTAAATATAACAAAGGAAAATTAAAATTTTTGAGATTTATATGCTCTTAGAAAAAGTACAAAGGCACATCAAATTTTGGGTTAGATTATAGTTATTTTGGTTGGAAAAGAAGCTCAGTACAAGGTGTTTTTGCATCTCTTTACTGATGTTTATTTTGGAAAAACTCATATTTGCTTGAAATTGTATAGAGATTAATGCATGCTTATGTAAACTAAGTGATATTAAAGCATCATTTGCATAGACGAAAAGCAAGATCTTAGTTTCGGAAAAAGCAAATTTCTTCTCATAATAATTACTTTAGCAGATAAACAGGAGATTCTGCCCCCACCCCCGCCAAAAGGTGGCTCTAGGCTAGTTTCTATGGCCTTTAAGGACTAAGTTCTAGTTTTATAAATCAATAAAGGCATCTTTTTAAATGGTGATCTTAATTTGTCTAGAATAAATCAGGTAGCGGTGTAATTGATCAATTCAGGGCAATGTAGCTAGCTAGTTCATAAACTCACATAAAACTACTTAATCCCAAGATGATTCCAAATGGATAAGATTTAAATGTGAAAAAAATTATCAATTCCAGAAGAAACCATGAAAAAATTCTGAATGACTTTGGCATGAAGAAGGTCTTCCACTAAACTCAGAAGCCACAAAAGGAAATAAATTCAACTACATTAAAAAAAAAATCTGAACACTTCTGCTTCTGGGAAGATGGAGTAGATATACTTTTCCTTATTCCTCGTACTAAGTAAAACTAAAAACCCTAAACATTATATATAAAACAACCAAAAGAGGGCAGATTGGCTAGGCCCCTCAGGATCCAGGCAATGACCCTTTGTTGTTTTCTCTGGGTTTTCTTTTTGCCTCATATATAGCAGATTTGAGGCGGAAGAAGCCAGCAACATGGAAACACCAACAACTACAGACAAAAATAAGCTCCAGCAAACAAATGCCTGCTCTGTGGATTTGGGACTCAAAACTGAAACATCAAATCATACCTAAATTTCAAGTCTACACCAGCCTGCCCTACAAATTTTGGACTTGCCAGCCTCTACAATGGCATGAGGCAATTCCTTAAAGTAACTTGCTCTCTCTATATATGCATGCACCCAATTGATTCTGTTCCTCTGAAGAACCCTAATAGACCATGTGTCCTAGTTTGAGCTGCTAAAACAAATTACCATAGATTAGGGTGGTTGAAACAGGAAACATTTATTTCTCACAGTTCTGGAGGCTGGAAGTTCGAGATCTGGGTACCAGCATGGTCAAGTTCTTGGTGAGTGTCCTATTCCTGGTTTATAGAGGGCCACCTTGCTGTGTCCTCATATGTCAGAAAAGGCAGGATAGCTCTCTGGCCTCTTAGAAGCATGCTAATCCCATTCATGAGACTCCGCCCTCAGGACCTGATTACCTCCCCAAGACCTTACCTCCAAGTACTATTACATTGGGAATTAGATTTCAATATAAAAATTTTGAGGGGACACAAACATTCGGTCTATCATGGTAGGTATAGTTCCTAAGGGGCACAACTGCTCTTGAACAACACAGAGGTTAGGGGTGGCCACTCTCCTCGATATCCAAGTATAACTTCCCAATCAGTCCTCCATATTGTCAGTTTCACATCTGTGGATTCAAACAACTGTGGAGCATGTAGTACTGCGCTACGTATTTATTTTTAAAAATCTGCATATGAGTGGACCCGAGTAGTTCAAAACCAAGTTGTTCAAGGGTCAACTCTAACAGCTGACACGTATTGAGCACTTTCTTTGAGAAAGCCACTCTACCTAACATGTTACATACATGATCTAACTTAATCCTTGAGACTCTATGAAGTAACTATTACTCTTATTTTAAATAAGAGGAAATCAAAGCCTAGAGATTAACTAACTTGTCCAAGTAACATAACTGGTAGGTGGAAGAGCTAAGCTAGATGTGTCTGATTCCAGAGCCTCAGCTTGAAACCACAACCCTCCACAAACCTATGTATCAGTGTTTTCTGTTTCTTAGCTATAAGATCATCTGATGGATCCTGAAATAAATGTGCTTTCACTTGAGCCCATTTGAATGGGTCTTTGTTGTTTAAAACTAAGAACTTAATTAAAAACACCCTCTCAATTGTGTGTTCCATTTTGGTAGAGTTTTAGATTACTTAAGTAAGGATTATGTCTTCTACTTTGTGCTCTTCTGCAAATGGTATTTAATATAATGTTTTCCAATCATGGCCACTAGTAGCCCTTCTTTCTTGAACAAAAAGTGCCTAATATTGAGGAGTGCATTTTAAAGCAAATTTTTTTCTTCGTACAAATGAGATATATTTCCATTAGTTCTCTAAAAAGGAGATTAAGTAAAATTTGTTAGCCATATTTTTGCAATTGGAATCAACTGTTCATCCTTTTCAGTGATTGTGGGATTAAAAATAAAATATCAGGGCTTCCCTGGTGGCACAGTGGTTGAGAATCCGCCTGCCAATGCAGGGGACACAGGTTTGATCCCTGGTCCAGGAAGGTCCCACATGCCGCGGAGCAACTAAGCCTGTGCGCCACAACTACTGAGCCTGCGTGCCACAACAGCTGAAGCCCGTGTGCCACAACTACTGAAGCCCGCGCACCTAGAGCCCATCCTCTGCAACAAGAGAAGCCACTGCAATGAGAAGCTCATGCACCGCAACAGAGTAGCCCCCGCTCGCCACAACTAGAGGAAGCCCACACGCAGCAACGAAGACCCAATTCAGCCAAAAATAAATAAATAAAATAAATAAATTTATAAAATAAAGTAAAATATCAGACTACACATTCTTTTACTATTCTTTTAGTGGTTAATCTGGAGATTACAATATCGCATCCTCAATTTACTGCAATCTAATTAAAAATTAATACTGCTTATGCAGTTTATGAGCCATCTTAAATCTGAGCCAACATATACCATTTCCATCATGAAATGGATTGTTGCTTTACCTGCCCAACATTATTGCTTCGTGGGTCTAATGGTACTCAGTTCATGATGAGTTCAATTCAGGCTCCCAGTTCTAGAATGAATGCAGTAGCATGCCTAGAAACTACTATTTGACCAGTAACTAGTTCTCTGCTGCTGTATGACCCTTGAAGACTGCACTGTGATACCTCTCAGCTTGACAGGGGCTTCACAAGGCATCCTTGCTTACAACAAATACTTCTAGCACCATGGATTAGGCTGGTTTATTGTATTACTAATCTATTACTATGTAGCAAATTACCCCAAAATTTATCAGCTTGAAGCATCAATAAGCATTATCTCATACAGTTTCTGCAGCCAGAAATAGAAGCAGCTTAATAGGGTGGTTCTGGCTTGGGGTTTCTCAGGAGGGTGCTGTGAACCTTTCAGCCAGGGCTGCAGTCATCTGTGGCTTAAACTGGATCTAGAAGATCTGCTTGCAAGGTAGTTAATTGGGTCTGGAGGATGGCTTGCAACTCACTTGGTTGTTGGCAGAGGACTTAGTTCCTTATTTGCTTCTGGAAGTAGGCCTCAGTTCCTCACCACATTGATCTCTCCAGAGGACTGCGTAAGTGTCCTCATGACGTGGCAGCTGGCTTCCTGCAGAAATAGTGATAAGGAGAGAGAGGAAGAGAAGACTTTGATTCTTTCTATGACCTAATCTTGGAAGCAACACACCATCATTTTTCCTTAATATCAGCCACTCACCTACAACAATACCAAAGTTTTTCTTTTCCTCAGCTGCAACCTTCTGCCAGGGACCATACCGGACTTTGCAGATTCTGGCTGTGCACGGAATCACAAGTGCCCACAGGGGTAAGGAGATCACAGATTCTCAGTGACAGTTCACTATTCCCTCTGGGGTTTTCATCTCTTGCTTGTTTTGATTTTAGCCCCACTTCTCCAGTGTGTCTGTGGTACAGTGTGATAGTGTCTAGGCACCATCAGATAAGGGGAAATGTCCCTCTGCTCTTTATAAGCTTTAGATCTAGCGCTTTAGCTTAGCTGGTGAAGATCAGCAATGCGTTTTGGGTTACCTTACATGTCCGGTTTTGTGTCTCAGCACAAGGCAACTGCTGAAAGCTTTTCTGTTTTCCCTTCCCTCTAGCAGAGTACTTTGGTGTAGGCCAACCACAGATCATAAACCCGCACCCAGAACTGACATATGCCTCCAAAGGTGAGAGTGAAAGTCATACAATATGGTGTAGACATACAATAGAATACTATATAGCAATGAGAACAACGGAATTATTGCTGTTGGCAACAACATGGTCAATTTTACATTTTTATAATGTTGAGTACAAGAAGCCAGAAAAAAATAATTCAACTTCTATGATTCCATTTATATGCCTTTCAAAACCAGACACAATAAATATTTGGTTTAGAAATCAGGAGGATGGGTGGATTAGGTCATTGGACTGGTAACAGGAATGAGGAGGTTTTTAGAGTGCTGGTAAGGTTCCATTTCTTGATCTAGGATGCCTGTTACATGAACTTGTTCATTTTTTGAAATTTTTTTGAGGAAAACACTTATGACTTGTATACATTTCTATATACAAGTTTTACTTCAAAAGAAACTTAAGATAAAATGTAGGAATTACTTTTCCTTGGTGTTTCTGTTTACATTCAAATGTTTCAAATAATACCACAATAAATATATAATATGCTAATCACAGAAAAGTTTAATGTATAACTGAAAACTACTAGGATTTCTAGAAACCCCAAGGATTATCTCAGTGTAACTGTGAGCATTTGGGTAGGTTCTGTGTCTTTCTCTTCAAGGTATTTTTCCTCTCGTGTTGGAACTGTGTCCCAGTTCAGATAGGTAATAGCCATTGCTGATCGCTTCATGGACCTTACAAAAACAGCATCTTCTGGGTCATCAAACATAGTTCTGAAAAAATGGCAATTATGTCAGAAAAAAAATCAGTTAGAACAATGTTTAATTTAAGTGAATCAGTGCCATATTTTTTGTTTATCTGTAGTGTAGTACCACAGACAAATAACTTTTGGGCCCTATTGACAAATGACTTTCAGGACAAGTAACACCATTTTTATTGTATATATTGTTTATTTTAAAAATAGAGTGAACATATTTGGGATCAGCTATAATAGGTCTCACATATTCAAGCATTCATATTTCAAATCAGTGGTTAAAGGAAATGATTAAAATATTTATATAGATATCATATGCATATTAGTATCTTATGTATATTTTATTGAAAAGTTATTATAACTTTTATTTATAATTATTAATAATAGTTAATTATTATTATAACTCTACATTATACTATATTTTGTAAAAGTGCTTGGAGATACTGTTTTTCAAGACTGAATCCAAAGAAAAAATTCCTAAGTGCAATATTAAAAAAAGATGATTTTTAAATTCATCAATATTCATAAATTTAATGTTTTTCATAGTTTTATGAACTATTTCTTTTGAAAATGTAAATTCCAGTGAATATAAAATGTTAATAATTGCTCTCACTGAACATATTTAGGGGAACAGTAAACAAAGAAGTAAAGACCTTCATTTATAATATCAGGTAATTCTTAAGTTTTTCTTTTTTATCCTTACTTTCAAGATTTTGTCTTTTTCTTTTTTAACATTTTTGTCTAACTTCTCCCTCTACCTCACCTCACATCTTCAGTTATTTTAGGTTATAGTAATAATATTAAAAAATCTAAATATGTCAAATATGAATACATAGTTTGAACTCATATATCACAGGAAGACATAGCAATTTTTCTGATCTATTGAAGAGTTAGTCATTTTTTTTTTTTGAGTTAGTCATTTTTTTTAACCCATTAAAACCCATTTTGGGAAATGGGAATAATCTAGGGAATCAACACGATTATGAAATAATCTGATAAGAAAAGCAAAGTTTAAAAATCACTTACTTGTCTACATTATTCGCAAATGCAAAGTCTAAAAGAAAAATTCTAAATTAGTATTTTTCAAATGTTTACTCAACATTTTAAAACAATGAAATAATGCTATAAAGGAAAAAGTCTAGAGCATAGCTCTCTGGGTTTTGAGCAATCATTTAGATAAATTGTTCAATCGGTCAAAATTTCCGTGATACCTAACCTCAAACTCAAATTTTCTTTCATATATAGTGCCTTAGGTGTGTCTAAGGTTTTGAGGCAAATTCTTTAATACAATACAAGTCTCAAAACTCTGAGAACAAAATGCTCAATCAATTTAGTTACCAGAGGAATCCAAGTGGAAATTTTTATAATGAAGATACTCAGTCTCATGTGCGGAAACGGATCCTTTTTCTTTTTTCAGATAGGCACATGCATCTATAAATGGACTAATAGACCAAATGAGGAAAAAATATTTAGGGCAGTTTAAACCTCTTGGATTCTTGGCATTAACTTCAAAGACACAAAATAAACAAATCCTAGATCACAAGAATCTACATCTTACCTAGCTTTAGAGCTCAAAGGCTAGTCCTCAAAGCTTGGATTTCTTATGGTATCTTCTAGAGAGTGTCATTACTTTGTTTATTCCTCTCCAGAAGGCCCAGTGCCAGGCTAGTGATGGAATGTACCAGCACCTGTTGGGCCAGCAAAGCCCACAGTCTGAGCTCTTGCCAACTCACAGGCAGCAGGGAGCACACAGCCTCTGCCTTAGGAGAGGGCTTCACGGCATCGTTCCCTTCACAAGTGGCTAACCCAAGTCTCCCATGTCTTTTTTCATCTCCCCAGATTCTTTCTACATTTTTAATTACAAAAAGCTCACATTTTACTTTTGATGAATATAAACAAGAAAATAGTAAAAAGTGAAATCTCCCTTTGACCTGTCCAATTCCTTATATCAGAAGCATCACCGTTAAGAGTTTTGTATGTATGCTTCCAGCCCCTTATGTGTGTATGCACGTGCACTCATGCACATACATATACACAAAGATTTGTTTGCTGACAAAATTCTAATTTTGTCATTATTCTGCATTATATTACTCCACAACATATTTTTTGTACTCAAAATATACCATGGAATGATTCTAAATCCAATTGTTCATATTGTATGGATGTGCCATAAGCTAACATTCTATGAGTGACCATTTAGATTTTGTTTTTTCTATTACAAAAGTTTCAATTAGCACTTTATACATATATATTTTTTTCATGTGTGCAAATACTTCTGTAGGAGAGAGATTTCAAATTTAATTGCTGTGTTGAATGTGCTGCACATTTTATATATGGGTGGATACTGTCATACTGCCATATGACCTTCCAAGAAATTTGAACCAGTTTACCCTGGTTCAACTTTCTTGGAAGAGTATGAGTTGTGCTCTTTTCTCCCCTCAATTTTACCAACCTTTTCAGTGTTTGCCTACCTGCAGGATGAAAATGGTACCTCATTGTTTTAATTTGCACTTACTCGCTCACTAGTGAGACTGATTGTTAGACATCACATTTTTTCCCTTCTATAAATGTCCGTATCTTTTGTGACTAGTTTTCAAATTGATTTATAGGAGTCCTTCGAGATAATGGGCATTAACTTTTGCCTATTGTATGTATTGCAAATATTTCTTCCAATTGTGTCTTTTAATTTTGTTCCTGGAATTTGAAGAAACTTCAAGTTGTCCTTGCTTCTCAATCTATTTGGAATATAATTGATTTCTTTCTCATTTTAGGGTTAAGAATAATAAAATCAAAATGTGGTGTTACAATTGCTTTATAAACATTTTCAAGAATAGTTTATTTCCAATAAAAGAATTTAGAGTCCTAAATGTGCATGTCACAATAAGAACAAATATATAAACTATAAAAACTATAAGGCACAAGTTTTAAAAACTTAAATAGTGAGTTTTATTTATTTTATTATAAATGTTTTGTTTGTAGAAAATGAGGAGATTGATTAGGGTCATGCTGCCAATTTGGGGGAGGCTTATAGTCAGCCTTTCTATGAATTAAGAAGAAAAAATGTCAAACGCAATGAAATACTCTCCCTATCCTTTCTTCCCTAATTTTGTTTTTGGAGGTTTGATATGAAAGAAATGTAAAGCACTAAAGGTAGCAATCAGCTATCCTCCTCACAACTGAAAAACTCTCTAGCCCTGAAAAACAGATGGGAGTTACCATATATTGCTTGTTACTGGGTGTATTAGCTATTTTTAAAAGTGGAGATTTTCTATCCCGAGATTCCTTTCCTACCACAGCATGGCTTACAACCACTAATCCAGTAAACATTCAGTTTGAGCATTAGCTTTTACATGAACTAAAAGAAAAAACAAGGAACTGGCTGACCAATAGAACAGTCCAACTTATCATGCAGTTGATATGTGTCAGATCAGGTGTTGCAATGGTTTGCATATTAAGCAACCTAACAGCCAAAGGAAGATATTACCCCCATTTTAAAAAACAGAAAGGTGAAGCAAATTCATGTCCAAAATAAAAATTGTAATTACTAGCAGAGCTGGTGTTCAAATCCAGGAGAATCTGATCCTAAACCTTGTGTTCCTGCCTCCACACGGGTTGTTCTCTGGTGGGAGTACGCATCAGAATCACCTGAAAGGCTTGTTAAAACATAGCTTCCTGGTTCCACCCTGAGTTTCTAATTCAGTAGATGTTGTTTGGGGCAAGAATGTGCATCTGTAGCAAATTACTAAGTGATGCTCCTGCTGATGATGATTTGGGGACCACACTTCGACAACCACTGCTCTACACTATAGCCTTCTGTATCCAGAATGTGTCCTCGAGACATTACTTCTATTCTATGGGACATATAGGGGATAAACGGACACGTTGAATTATACTTTGTGGAAACAATCATACAAATTGAGGCATTCCATAATGTAACTGGCCTGGTCCCTACAAAAAGTCATGGAAAAAATTTAAGACTGTTTTAAATTAAAAGAGTAATCTGCCACAACCACCAAATGTAATCGTGAACCTTAACTGGATTCTTGTTTGAAAAAGCAGCTGAAGAGACCTTCAAGATGGCAGAAGAGTAAGATGCGGAGATCACCTTCCTCCCCACAAATACATCAGAAATACATCTACATATGGAACAACGCCTAGAACACCTACACAACGCTGGCAGAAGACCTCAGACCTCCCAAAAGGCAAGAAACTCCCCACGTACCTGGGTAGGACAAAAGAAAAAAGAAAAAACGAGACAAAAGAATAGGGACGGGACCCGCACCAGTGGGAGGGAGCTGTGAAGGAGGAAACGTTTCCACACACTAGAAGCCCCTTCACTGACGGAGACTGCGGGTGGGCGGGGAGGAAGCTTCCGAGCCACTGAGGAGAGCGCAGCAACAGGGGTGCGGAGGGCAAAGCGGAGAGATTCCCGCAGAGGATTGGTACCAACCAGCACTCACCAGCCCGAGAGGCTTGTCTGCTCACCCGCCAGGGCAGGCGGGGGCTGGGAGCTGAGGCCCTGGCTTCGGTTGGTCGCAGGGAGAGGTCTGGCGGCGTGAACACAGCCAGAAGGGGTGAGTGCGCCACGGCTAGCCGGGAGGGAGTCCGGGAGAAGTCTGGAGCTGCCAAAGAGGCAAGAGACTTGTTCTTGCCTCTTTGTTTCCTGGTGCGCGAGGGGAGGGGATTAAGAGCGCTGCTTAAAGGAGCTCCAGAAACGGGCGCGAGGCGCAGCTATCAGCGCAGAACCCAGAGACTGGCGTGAGACGCTAAGGCTGCTGCTACCGCCACCAAGAAGCCTGTGTGCAAGCACAGGTCAGTATACACACCTCCCCTCCCGGGAACCTGTGCAGCCCGCCACTGCCAGGGTCTCGTGATCCAGGGAGAACTTCCCCGGGAGAATGCACGGCGCGCCTCAGGCTGGTGCAATGTCATGCCGGCCTCTGCCGCCGCCGGCTGGCCCCGCATCTGTAACCCTCCCTCCCCCCGGCCTGAGTGAGCCAGAGACCCCCAAATCAGCTGCTCCTTTAACCCCGTCCTGTCTGAGCAAAGAACAGACGCCCTCAGGTGACCTACATGCAGAGGCGGGGCCAAATCCAAAGCTGAACCCCAGAAGCTGTGAGAACAAAGAAGAGAAAGGGAAATCTCTTCCAGCAGCCTGAGGAGCAGCAGATTAAATCTCCAAAATCAACTAGATGTACCCTGCATCTGTGGGATACCTGAATAGACAACAATCCCAAAATTGAGGTGGTGGACTTATGGAGCAACAATATATATGTTATTTTCTTTCTCTCTTTTTGTGAGTGTGTATTTGTATGCTTCTCTGTGTGATTTTGTCTGTATAGCTTTGCATTTACCATTTGTCCTTCGGTTCTGTTCGTTTTGGGATTATCTTTTTTTTTTAGTATAATTTTTAGTGCTTGTTATAATTGGGGAATTTGGTTTTTGCTATGGTTGCTCTCTTCTTTCTTTTTCTTCTTTTTTTATTACTTTTTAATTTTTTAATTTTTAATAATTATTTTTAATTTTAATAACTTTATTTTATTTTATTATTACTTTTTTTCTTCCTTTTTTTTTTTCTGCCTTTCCTTCTGAGCCATATGGCTGACAGGGTCTCGGTGCTCCAGTTGGGTGTCAGGCCTGTGCCTCTGAGGTGGGAGAGCCCAGTTTAGGACACTGCTCCACCAGAGACCTCTCAGCTTCACATAATATCAGATGGCGAAAATCTCCCAGAGATCTCCGTCTCAATGCTAAGACCCGGCTCCACTCAACAACCAGCAAGCTAAAGTGCTGGATACCCTATGCCAAACAACCAGCAAGAAAGGAACACAATCCCACCCATTAGCAAACAGGCTGCCTAAAATCATAATAAGGTCACAGACACCCCAAAACACACCACCAGATGTGGACCTGCCAACCAGAAAGACAAGATCCAGCGTCATCCACCAGAACATAGGCACTAGTCTGTTCCACCAGGAAGCCTACACAACCCACTGAACCAACCTTAAACACTGGGTGCAGACACCAAAAACAATGGGAACTACAAACCTGCAGCCTGAGAAAAGGAGACCCCAAACACAGTAAGTTAAGCAAAATGAGAAGACAGAGAAACACATAGCAGATGAAGGAGCAAGATAAAAATCCACCAGACCAAATAAATGAACAGGAAATAGGCAGTCTACCTGAAAAACAATTCAGAGTAATGATAGTAAAGATGATCCAAAATCTTGGAAATAGAATGGAGAAAATACAAGAAACGTTTAACAAGGACCTAGACGATCTAAAGAGCAAATAAACAATGATGAACAACAATAAATGAAATTTAAAATTCTCTAGAAGGAATCAATAGCAGAATAACTGAGGGAGAAGAACGGATAAGTGACCTGGAAGATAAAATAGTGGAAATAACTACTGCAGAACAGAATAAAGAAAAAAGAATGAAAAGAATTGAGGACAGTCTCAGAGACCTCTGGGGCAACATTAAATGCACCAACATTTGAACTATAGGGGTCCGAGAAGAAGAAGAGAAAAAGAAAGGGACTAAGAAAATATTTGAAAAGATTATAGTTGGAAACTTCCCTAATATGGGAAAGGAAATAGTCAGTCAAGTCCAGGAAGCATAGAGAGTCCCATACATGAAAATCCAAGGAGAAACACGTCAAGGCACATATTAATCAAACTATCAAAAATTAAACACAAAGAAAAAATTATTAAAAGCAGCAAGGGGAAAACAACAAGTAACATACAAGGGAATCCCCATAAGGTTAACAGCTGATCTTTCATCAAAAACTCTGCAAGCCAGAAGGGAGTGGCATGACATATTTAAAGTGATGAAAGGGAAAAACCTACAACCAAGATTACTCTACCCAGCAAGCATCTCATGCAGATTTGACACAGAAATTAAAACCTTTACAGACAAGCAAAAGCTAAGAGAAGTCAGTACCAGCGAACCAACTTTACAGCAAATTCTAAAGGAACTTCTCTAGGCAGGAAACACAAGAGAAGGAAAAGACTACAATAACAAACCAAAACAATTAAGAAAATGGTAAAAGGAATGTACATATCAATAAGAACCTTGAATGTAAATGGATTAAATGCTCAAACCAAAAGACATAGACTGGCTAAATGGATAAAAAACAAGACCCGTATATATGCTGTCTACAAGAGAGCCACTTCTGAGTTAGGAACACATACAGACTGAAAGTGAGGGGATGGAAAAAGATAATCCATGCAAATGGAAATCGAAAGAAAGCTGGAGTAGCAATTCTCATATCAGACAAAATAGACTGTAAAATAATGACTATTACAAGAAACAAAGAAGGACACTACATAATGATCAAGGGATCAATCCAAGAAGAAGATATAACAATTGTAAATATTTATGCACCCAACATATGAGCACCTCAGTACATAAGGCAAATGGTAACAGCCATAAAAGGGGAAATTGACAGTAACAGAACAATCATAGCAGGGGACTTTAACACCCCACTTTCACCAATGGATAGATCATCCAAAATGGAAATAAATAAGGAAACACAGCTTTAAATGATACACTAAACAAGATGGACTTAACTGATATTTATAGGACATTCCATCCATAAACAACATAATACACTTTCTGCTCAAGTGCTCATGGAACATTCTCCAGGATAGGTCATGTCTCGGGTCACAAATCAAGCCTTGGTAAATTTAAGAAAATTGAAATCCTATCAACTATCTTTTCCGACCACAACGTTATGAGACTAGATATCAATTACAGGAAAAAGTCTGTAAAAAATACAAACACATGGAGGCTAACAATACACTACTTAATAACCAAGAGATCACTGTAGAAATCAAAGAGGAAATCAAAAAATACCTAGGAACAAATGACAATGAAAACACGACAACCCAAAACCTATGGATTGCAACAAAAGCAGTTCTAAGAGAGAAGATTATAGCAATACAATCCTACCTCAAGAAACAAACATCTCAAATAAACAACCTAACCTTACACCTAAAGCAATTAGAGAAAGAACAAAAAAACGCCCAAAGTTAGCAGAAAGAAAGAAATCATAAATATCAGATCAGAAATAAATGAAAAAGAAATGAAGGAAACAATAGCAAAGATCAATAAAACCAAAACCTGGTTCCTTGAGAAAATAAACAAAATTGAAAAACCATTAGCCAGTCTCATCAAGAAAAAAAGGGAGAAGACTCAAATCAATAGAATTAGAAATGAAAAGGAGAAGTAACAAATGACACTGCAGATATACAAAGAATCATGAGAGACTACTACAAGCAACTATATGCCAATAAAATGGACAACCTGGAAGGAATGGATAAATTCTTAGAAAAGTACAACCTTCCGAGACTTAACCAGGAAGAAATAGAAAATATAAACGGACCAATCACAAGCACTGAAATTGAGACTGTGATTAAAAATCTTCCAGCAAACAAAAGCCCAGGACCAGGTGGCTTCACAGGCAAATTCTATCAAACATTTAGAGAGGGCTTCCCTGCTGGCGCAGTGGTTGAGAGTCCGCCTGCCGAAGCAGGGGACACGGGTTCGTGCCCCAGTCCGGGAAGATCCCACATGCCGTGGAGCAGCTGGGCCCATGAGCCATGGCCACTGGGCCTGAGCATCCAGAGCCTATGCTCTGCAATGGGAGAGGCCACAACAGTGAGAGGCCCACGTACCACAAAAACAACAACAACAACAACAACAAAAAACCATTTAGAGAAGAGCTAACACCTATCCTTCTCAAACTCTTCCAAAATATAGCAGAGGGAGGAACAGTCCCAAACTCATTCTACGAGACCACCATCACCACGATATCATAACCAGAGAAAGATGTCACAAAGAAAGAAAACTACAGACCAATATCACTGATGAACATAGATGCAAAAATCTTCAACAAAATACAAGCAAACAGAATCCAAGAGCACATTAAAAGGATCATACACCATGATCAAGTGGGGTTTATCCCAGGAATGCAAGGATTCTTCAATATACGCAAATCAATGTGATACACCATATTAACAAATTGAAGGAGAAAAACCATATGATCACCTCAATAGATGTAGAAAAAGCTATTGACAAAATTCAACACCCATTTATGATAAAAGCCCTCCAGAAAGTAGGCATAGAGGGAACTTACCTCAACATAATAAAGGCCATATATGACAAACCCACAGTCAACATCGTTCTCAATGCTGAAAAGCTGAAACCATTTCCACTAATATCAGGAACAACACAAGGTTGCCCACTCTCACTACTATTATTCAACATAGTTTTGGAAGTTTTAGCCACAGCGATCAGAAAAGAAAAAGAAAGAAAAGGAATACAAATTGGAAAAGCAGAAGTAAAACTGTCACTGTTTGCAGATAACATGACACTATACATAGAGAATCCTAAAGATGCCACCAGAAAACTACGAGAGCTAATCAATGAATTTGGTAAAGTAGCAGGATACAAAGTTAATGCACAGAAATCTCTTGCATTCCTATACACTAATGATGAAAAATCTGAAAGAGAAATTAAGGAAACACTCCCATGTACCACTGCAACAAAAGGAATAAAATATCCAGGAATAAACCTACCTAAGGAGACAAAAGACCTCTATGTAGAAAACTATAAGACACTGATGAAAGAAATTAAACATGATACAAACAGATGGAGAGATATACCATGTTCTTGGATTGGACGAATGAACATTTTGAAAATGACTATACTACCCAAAGCAATTTACAGATTCAGTGCAATCCCTATCAAACTACCAAAGGCATTTTTCAAAGAACTGGAACAAAAAATTTCACAATTTGTATGGAAACACAAAAGACCCCGAATAGCCAAAGCAATCTTGAGCAAGAAAAACAGAGCTGGAGGAATCCGGCTCCCTGACTTCAGACTATACCACAAAGTTATAGTCATCAAGACAGTACGGTACTGGCACAAAAATAGAAATATAGATCAATGGAACAAGATACAAAGCCCGGAGATAAACCCACAAACATATGGTCACCTTGTGTTTGATAAAGGAGGCAAGAATATACAATGGAGAAAAGACAGCCTCTTTAATAAGTGGTGCTGGGCAAACTGGACAGCTACGTGGAAAAGAATGAAATTAGAACACTCCCTAACACCATACACAAAAATAAAATCAAAATGGGTTAAAGACCTAAATGTAAGGCCAGACACTCTAAAACTCTTAGAGGAAAACATAGGCAGAACACTCTATGACATAAATCACAGCAAGATCCTTTTTGACCCACATCCTAGAGAAATGGAAATAAAAACAAAAATAAACACGTGAGATCTAGTGAAGCTTAAAAGCTTTTTCACAGCAAAGGAAACCATAAACAAGGCAAAAAGACAACCCTCACAATGGGAGAAAATATTTGCAAATGAAACAACTGACAAAGGATTAATCTCCAAAATTTACAAGCAGCTCATGCAGCTCAATATCAAAAAAACAAACAACCCAATCCAAAAGTAGGCAGAAGACCTAAATAGACATTTCTACAAAGAAGATATACAGATTGCCAACAAACACGTGAAACGATGCTCAACATCATTAATCATTAGAGCAATGCAAATCAAAACTATAATGAGATATCATCTCACACCGGTCAGAATGGCCATCATCAAAAAATCTACAAACAATAAATGCTGGAAAGGGTGTGGAGAAAAGGGAATCCTCTTGCACTGTTGGTGGGAATGTAAATTGATACAGCCACTATGGAGAACAGTATGGAGGTTCCTTAAAAAACTAAAAATAGAACTACCATATGACCCAGCAATCTCACTACTGGGTATATACCCTGAGAAAACCATAATTCAAAAAGAGTCATGTACCAAAATGTTCATTGCAACTCTATTTACAATAGCCAGGACATGGAAGCAACCTAAGTGTCTGTCAACAGATGAATAGATAAAGAAGATGTGGCACATATATACAATCGAATATTACTCAGCCATAAAAAGAAACGAAGTTGAGTCATTTGTAGTGAGGTGGATGGACCTAGAGTCTGTCATACAGCGTGAAGTAAGTCAGAAAGAGAAAAACAAATACCGTATGCTAACACACATATGTGGAATCTAAGAAAGAAAGAAAAAAAAATGCCATGAAGAGATTAGTGGTAGGACGGGAATAAAACACAGACCTACTAGAGCATGGACTTGAGGATATGGGGAGGGGGAAGGGTAAGCTGTGACAAGGTGAGAGAGTGGCATGGACATATATACACTACCAAACATAAAATCAATAGCTAGTGGGAAACAGCCGCATAGCACAGGGAGATCAGCTCGGTGCTTTGTGACCACCTAGAGGGGTGGGATAGGGAGGGTTGGGAGGGAGGGAGACACAAGAGGGAAGAGATATGGGAACATATGTATATGTATAACTGATTCACTTTGTTATAAAGCAGACACTAACACACCATTGTAAAGCAATTATACTCCAATAAAGATGTTAAAAAATAAATAAAGTAAAATTTATAGAATACAGGATCCTAAATGGGTCAAAAATCTAAATTCACTAGGGTATGTTACTAAACCTAATAGCAGGTTTACCTGTTGTGACCAAATAAACATATTTCTTTAAAAAAAAAAAAACAGAATTGCAGAACCAAAGATAGATGTATTCTCAAACACTAAAAATATCATTGAACCTTACACTAACCTTGGACACTGTCTACTCTTTGTTGTGTGAGAAAAGTAAACCTCTTTTTACTTAAGTCACTGTAGTTGGATTTCTGTTACATACAAGAAATTAAATTCCAGCTAATGAAACATTACTGAAGATATTCAAGTTATATTTGCATATGATCACCATCTATGAGAGTACAACAAAATAATAGTGCTTATTTCTGAACAGAGGAATTGCAGATGATCTTTATTTCTTCTTAACATTTTTCTATATTATCAAAAACTTATAGCCTTAATTGGTGAAATTATCCAGTGTCAATGGTAATAATAGCAATTGTAGCTTATTCATTGAGCCCTTTATTCTGTGCTAAATACTGGGGTAAGGACTTCAATGTATTATCTCATTGTTATCACATTACCTTATTTAATACACACAAATGAAGATGAAAGATATATATTTAGGTAGGCTAATAAAATTGGAAAATACTTATTTCACTACATAACTGTTTAGCTTATTGTAAATTGAAGTTATTATTATTATAACTAAATTAACCAAAAGTTTGAGGAGTTTTCATTTCATTTCTTCTAAATACCTGAAGGTACTCCCTGGGCTGGTTTTTGCTTAAGTGGTGATCTTGGATTCCATGAGGTATCTACTTTTCCTCCAAATGCTATTGATTGAACAATATGAGACTTTTTATGGTTAAAAATCGTAATCATTGATCTTCTTTCTTTTTCTGTAACTTCTGATAAATGCAAAAAGTATTGTTATTATATAACATTATAAATAGATATGCAGAGTGATTCAAAATAGAATTACTTTTAAAAATGGATTTATCCCATGTTGTATGTGAACATCCTGTCAAAATTAATTTGTAAAAAGGCTACCAAGTTATTTACATAATCTTACAAGTGCTCAATGTATGTCCCTCATGTCACAAGGCACAAATCAATCCTATCACATCACATTTTAACACATCACCATGGATGATTGAAATTGCAGCTGTGCTACATCCCTTCTTTTCCTCATGGCTATGAAGAAGAAGAGGAATAAACATAAGGTTTTAATATATTCTCATTTAGAAGTTACTCAATTATAAGAATGTTCAAATCTGTAGAAAGGTAAGTAGATAGGTAATAAAGAACTTCTGGGTAAAATAGACCTCAAAAAATGTAAAATGTAAGGCACTGAGGTTGATTTTTCTTTTTTGTGACTTATATAAATCAGACATAATAGTTTATCTACAATGTCTAAAAATATATCACATAGAAGTTATTATTATATATGTTTTAGTATATATATATACATATTCACAGAATTTCAAAGAATATGACGTTTAGAACTTAAATAGGCCTATGAGACTTAGTCCAATTGTCTCATTTTTGAAATAAAAAAATTAAGGGTGCCGGGGGGGTCAGTGAATTGGCATTCAACACATTACTGTCAAAACTAGAATTAAAAGGAGACATTTCCTCATGCTCAGTTAGATGGCCTTTCCTATAAAGTGGTCAACAGACATGAATTCCTAAACTATAGCAAATTTCATACAGCAAAAATTTCAAAAATAAATAATTGAAAAACGTTCATTTACAAAGACAATTATTTCCAAAAATCATCAGCAATTTAAACCACTGAGTTATAAGACTGACTCTCAAATATGTCTCTGCAAGAAGAAGTGTTCTTACGATTTCCGTCAAGCAACTCTACTCCTGGAAGGTGGTAGATTGTGTATAAACGGTACAAGTTATATTGGCATAAAGGGTTTTGGTAGAGAGCTGCAAAGAAAGAATCCAAATTAAGATGTCAGGTTTCAAAATCAGTTACATTTATCACTTGATAAAATATGAGAAATTGCAAGATTAATATAAAACATAACAGTATGTAAAGCCCTGCTTCACAGACCAATGGTTTCACCAAACCCTTACTTATTCATCGCAGGACTTACTTTTCCTATCTGTTAAATTCATTCATTCAACAAATATTTTCGGAGTGCTTACTATCTACTAGGAACTGTGCTAGGTGCTGAGGACATATCTTTGACCGAAATCTGTCACAAATGAGGAAACTTTTAACATGTCCGTAAATTAATCAGTAAAGGAAGAACTCAATATCAGCTCTAGAGGGTTCTTGATGCTGCTCTTTATTAAAGTATTTGTTCATTGGTTCTCTTCTTCCAGTCTCAAAGGTCACATGGGTGCCTGTGTGGAGATGGGCAGAGTTGTGGTGCACTGTTCTATTATAATTTTCTTCCTTGGCTTCACACCATTGCACCTAGTTCTGAACATATAAATGCCAGTAGCAGCTTCAGATCTCAGCAGGAGTAGAGGTGAAGAGACGCAGGTTTTGCATCTCATTTACCTCTGGCCAGGCACAGGGGACTAGGATTTCCTTGTGCGCAGGTGCTAGGATACTTAATGAACCATGCTCCCTAATACAGGCTGGAGGTGGGAGTCATGCTGATGCGGAAGAGCTCCAGGCGCTTCTGACATGACATCCCTTAGGCATCAGCATGTAGGTACATTTTTTTAAATCTTCAGCTAGAAGTTGTATTTTATTTCCATGGAAAAGGTACTTTCCCTATTCTTCTTTAGATAATATTAAACAGGGTTATTTCAATACAATGTGAAATAAAACTCTCATAATTTCCACTCGGATATCTTTAGCTATTGAATTCCACCTACACATAATTTCTAGAAAATACTCCTGGAAAAGACATCTAGTGAGCAGAACCACTAGATGGCAGTAGCAGAAAGAGCTCCAGCTAGTGTACAAAAACATCACTCAACAAAATGAGGCTCGTTTAACGTACATTTAAATCTAGGAGTACTGCTGTAGCATTTGACTAGTTATAAAATACAAGGAGGTTTGATAAAAGCATGAAAGTATTAAACATTAGAAACCCAGAAAAAACTGATTAATATTTATAAACAAGAGTTTGCAACATAAAGAAGAGGGGGTCAAGGGGGATGCTTGAAAGACAACAAACTAGATAAAAACTGAAGTTAATCATCTGAATGTTTTCTCTGCAGGTAATAAAATATTCTGATATTTGTTGTATAAACACAAACTTTTCTGGCTAATAAAATCGTTATAGGTAGCTATTCGCTATGGAAAACATGAGCTTTAGAGGGACTTAAAGCAGGCAGTGGAAGGCACCTGGTGCATAATAAACAAAAATTATAAGAAGAAAGGCAAAAAAGAAAATGTAGAGCCAGAGGCAACAAGAAAATTTAAAAGTATTGGGGGAAATGAGAGGAAAAATGAAATGGATATTTTTCAAGATTTCTTAAGTGACAAAACTGGTTTGAATTTTAATCTCAAAAGAAGGAATTTAAAGTGGTAGCAAATAATTATAACTACAGGATAGGGAATAGAACGGATGTATATTAAACCAGTAATAAGGACAGATTTTAAAAGATCCACAGGGATCATACATTGTAGTTTGAGCCAGACAAAGAAGAAAAAAGGTCACCCTTCAAGGATATAAAAGAAAAACACAATTGTTTTTAAGGAGAGTTTAGGAGGGAGAAAAATTCACAGATGCTTTAGTGCAGAAGTCTGCTCTGTGGTTACTGTCTTGGAGAATAATATCTGACACCTCATAACACTATCCTACATTATAGCAGCTGGGAGTAGAGTCTGCCTTTGCATATGATGTTAATGGAAAATGTACCAACATCTTTCAATGATGTTTACTTTTAGGATACACTTCATATTCTCTTTTCCCTCTGAGAACACTACTATTTAATTTCTTTTCTTGGTTTTTCTTCCTAGTGTTTAGTTAAATAACTGCTTTATGTAAATTTTAAAACTTCTGGCTTCAGCTAAACAAATCACCAAATTTGGATTTACTACTATTACATTACTTGTTAAAAAGGTGTCATAATACTAAAAACTCGATGCACTTATTGTGGTTTAACATTCATCTCATCATAAAATAAAATCTAAATGACAGCAAGTCAGAAAACTGGGCTATTAAGCCTAGTCTCTGACTAAATTAACTTAAAAAAATAATTAGAATTAAATAATTTTAAAAGAATTTCATTTTTATTATTCTTCATTTTTTTTTCTTACTCTTAAATGTTAGAAGGAAGCAATCTTATTTTTAACTATCTTTTTTCCCCTCTATACTATTAAGCATTTAACATTTTGGATTTATGAGTTTTGGATTGATGCTACTAAAATTACCATAAATAAAGTTTCTAAGATATGATATTGGTTTCCTGTGTCTGAAAGTTCTGAAAACCTTCTATGATGTATGGGTACATTCCTTTAGAAACTATGAAGCGAAATTGTTTACACTTTCACTTTCAATAAGTTAATACTATTTAATCCACCTTCCCTCTAGGCTACTTATTGAGTACAGCTTGGTGGCGCCAGCACTGTCTTGCTTATCTTAATTTGGGATTCTGAGTCTAAGCAATTTACATTTACCCAATAATATAGTAAAATGTTTCTACTACCTTACTGCACAAGCTTGAGTTACATGAGTCACATGTGTGAAGCTACTTCTTATTGAAAACAGAAGAGGAAAAATAAAGTCATCTAAATAATTGGCTCTAGTTAATTTTTTTTAACTTTTAAGGCAAAATTAAAAATCACCATTTAAATGAACCTGAATGGTTTTTAGACCACCTGTGAAGAAAGTTGATGTAATTAATAATGTACCAACATATCCATTTTAATAGATGGGGAAATGATGTAGAGAAGTGAAAAGCAGTTGCATCTGTGCCCATACAGAACAGCCTGTGGAAGGAAGCTCGACTGTCAATGATCAAAGAGAGGTTCTGGCTCAAGGTTACTTAGTAAGGTCAGCATCTCCATTGATACCATCTCATTTTAACTAAAATCTCTGGGCCACAGCATACCACATGATTGTACTGAATATGGAAATGATCCCTGATTTTTAAAAGGCAAACTTGGACTAAAGCAAGGGTTAGGAGAGTGAAGAACGCTGTTTCAAGACAAACAGCAGTGAAAGACCCAGTTGGCTCTTTTTATTGAGTGGACTGTTCTATTGTGTTGTTTGGGAGGAGTGGTCCCACCTTGAGGGGCATTTCAGGGTAAAGAGTCTCAAATGAAGAGACCACTGAGACCATAGTCCCACGCTGACCTCTCAGCATCCCTCTTCACTCCCTGGCTATTTGCCATCAGCAGTGGACTGTGGCTAAATGAGGAAAGGCAGGACGTGCTTAAAAGCAAAATCTGTAAAAAATGGAGACCTTCTCTTTGAAAGGGGCACTTCCTGTCTCCAAGGGTGAATCCTTAAGTCTCTGCTAGGAAGCAAGTCTTAACAATTATGGAATGTAGGAGTTCAAGTATACTTTCCAACACTGGAGCTTAATGCGACATAGAGAAAATTTGAGAAAAATGAGGAGACTAATGATTTAGGAACAGGAGAATGGGTTAAGTATTTTGTTGCTGTTGTCGGCGTTGTTTTTTCTCTGTGCTGGGAAAGAGGCAGGGAGACTGAAGGTTAGTGAAAGTCCGCAGACACAAGCAAATCTTTGACACATGTGGATTTAGAAAGAGTTTGGAAGAGGGAAGGGAAGAGGAAAATGGAGCCAGAGGGGGAGGGTGTGGAAAGGTAGACTGCCTGAGAGAAAAGGTGTGGCCCTCCTGACTCAACCTGGAAGTCAGGAATTCCAGTTTGTAGCACCTCACACTCTGCAGCTGGTTTTAGGCCTCCCTGAAGCTCCCAGCCATGTGTATACTGGGTAATCTCTTGGCAGTTCTCCTTATTGCCAGTGGAGGGTGCAATGCTGAAATGGATTAGAGGTTTACCCTCCAGGCTATTTTCTCACCCTCTAAAGAATTGTAATTGAAGTGGAATAATAATAATAATATTTTAGCATTTTAAACAGTTTTATAACTTGCAAAGAAAAAATGTTTGTTTTTTTTTTTGCGGTACGCGGGGCTCTCACTGTTGTGGCCTCTCCCTTCGTGGAGCACAGGCTCTGGACACACAGGCTCAGCGGCCATGGCTCACAGAACGGCATGTGGGATCTTCCCGGACTGGGGCACAAACCCCTGTCCCCTGCATCAGCAGGCGGACTCTCAACCACGGTGCCATCAGGGAAGTCCCGAAAAGACAATTTTTAACCCTTGAAAATACGTGGGGGACTTCCCTGGTGGCACAGTGGTTAAGAATCCACCTGCCAATGCAGGGGACAGGGTTCGAGCCCTGGTCTGGGAAGATCCCACATGCTGCAGAGCAACTAAGCCCGTGAGCCACAACTACTGAGCCCGTGTGCCACAACTACTGAAGCCCACGTGCCTAGAGCCCGTGTTCCACAACAAGAGAAGCCACCACAATGAATAGCCCACGTACTGCAACAAAGAGTAGCCCCTGCTCGCCATAACTAGAGAAAGCCCACGTGCAGCCATGAAGACCCAACACGGCCAAAATTAAATAAATTAATTAATAAATTTATTTTTTTTAAATATATGGATTTCTTATTGTAGTTAATGAGCTGAATCTAATCTGTGATTGCAAAGGAGGTTCATAGGAACTTAATCAGGGGACATTACTGCACAATATAATTAGTAGCTAGTAAATGCCAACATTTTTTTCTTAATTTTTTTAAATTTATTTTTGGCTGAGTTGGGTGTTCGTTGCTGTGCAAAGACTTTCTCTAGTTGCAGCGAGCAGGGGCTACTCTTCGTTGTGGTGCGCGGGCTTCTCATTGTGGTGGCTTCTCTTTGCAGACCACGGGCTCTAGGTGCACGGGCTTCAGTATTTGTGACACATGGGCTCAGTAGTTGTGGCTCGTGGGCTTAGTTGCTCTGCAGCATGTGGGATCTTCCTGGACCAGGGCTTGAACCCATGTCCCCTGCATTGGCAGGCGGATTCCACTGCACCACCAGGGAAGTCCGCCAACATTTTTTTTGTATAATATCTTTAACCAAAATAGGGCAAGGGTTCAAACTGTGCATATTTGCTACCAAAAATTTTCAGAAAATGCTTTTTTTGGGGTAACCTGATGCAGCATTTTCTCCATTTCAAAAAATGATCCCTCTACAAGATTCTCAGTTGGAACAATTTATAGTCACTGATTTTAAGTAGAGGTCATTTAAAATGTTGTGACAAGCAATGTTACGGACCTTATACTACCAGGCTGACCGAATAGCCTTTCAGAGAACTAGAAAAGGCACTCCTGCACCCCACCTCAGGGCTGACACCATTCTGCACCCACATACACGGCTGGTAAGGCAGGCAGGGGCTGAATTTCAGACTCCACTCACCCCCCCCCCCCTGCCGCCAGGCACTTTTGTTTAAGGCATAACCCTGTTGACTATGATGGGCCAACTTTGATTGCTAACCTCCAAATCTTGCATTGTAAAATAAGCTTGCTTAAATTATTCAGTTCTTACATTTAGCAAATTGTCCAATTAGTTTTGCATCGACCCCCCTCAGTTCTGTAAGAAATATTTAGGCTGAGAGTTACAAAACTCTAAGCTCCATAAAGGTCTAGATAGGCTCTTTCTTGTTTACTTTTTTGTCTCCATCTAGTAGTGTCCTTAGTGAATGCATGATAACTATTTATTGAATGAATGAATGATCAACAAAAGAAACAAGGCATGAGTTTAAGTTTCAACATTCCTTAGCAGTCTGGTTAAAGCTCTGAGCCCTGCATTTCTACCATTAAAGAGGGAATAATTCTAATCACATCATTGGATTGCTATGAAGATTTAAATGAGAATATAATGAGAGCATTTTCTCAACATTCAAACATGTTGTTTTTATAATTATTATTCAAAATGTCAGTTTTTTAAAAATCTATTTACCAATCAGCAGAATTTCTAGACTGTGTTCATCTTAATTCATTATCTAATTTACATAAATCATAATAAAACAAATTTTTGTTATTACTCCTTCAAACCAATTAATGCTTTACAGAGTTAGCTTAATATTTGAAGCAATCCTGAGATGTAGTTATTAGCCCATTTTACAGAAAAATGAAGGTAAGAGAGAGTTCAAGATCTAGTATAACCAGTCTTTTAATCATTTAAAGACATTTGAAGCATTTGTTCAGCACAGAAGGGCCAGATAATTCAAATATGCAGGCCAATCCTGATAAGTCTTTCACAGACCTCAATCAAAAATGAGCACTGAATTCCTTAGAACTTGGGGTACTTTTAATAGTTGGGTTTAAAGAATCTTACCTATAAGAACTTAAATCATTTCTCCTTAATATAGTAGGTATAACTGATTAACACTCAAAATATTTGAAAATTTCAATAACTCTATGTATTGTGCTGATTAGAAGCTCCACCGTCAACACCACTTTACACGTATTCAAAACACTATCTTTGGCAATTCTGAGAAATGAATAGAAAATATATAGGAAAAAAACATCTATTTTATGACCTTGTATAAAGAAGTCCACAAACTCTGACGTTTGAAAACCCATTCACTGCTCTGAGTCTTTTCCCTGGGTCCACCTAGAACCATTTGTTCTGAATTGCAATCGTGTACCAGTTTATTTACCCTTTGACACTATAAGCTTAAAAACAAACAAACAAACAAACCAAACCACTATACGCTTATTGAGAGTAGGAACTGTGTACTATTTATTTTTCCAACCCATCTCACACTTTCTTCAAATACTGAGGTTAGTTCCTTGCTGGGTGCGATTCAATATATATGAATTGTTTGCTATTCACCCAATAGGAAGATTACAATAAAACGTGCTCTTTTTTTAGTGTGGGGGGGAGGGAGTGTCAGCTTTACTAATATAATTCACATATCACGAGGTTCACTAATTTTAAGTATACAATTCATGGTTTTTAGTATATTCATGGAATTGTGCAACCATCACCACCTTCAATTTTAGAACATTTTCATCACCCTGAAAAGAAACCCCAGACTGTCACTCGCCAGACCCTCATTCCCTCAGCCCTGGGCAACCACTATTTAAAAAGTTACCTCTCAGTGTTGCTGTCTCGATAGACGTGCCCATTCTGGACATTTATATAAACAAATAGAATCATACAATATGTGCTAAAACTTCCTTTAGAGGTAAAACCAAAAACACAGATTTAAACATGTACCTCCTCTTTTGTTGCTTTCATCATTTCCATTTGGCATGCCATATCATTTCACAAAACTATTTTTTTCTACCTGTTGTTCTTTCAAAAATGTATTTTTAAAAAGAAAAAGATCTAGTCTTGTCTTCAGGAATATCTAAGTAGTTTTGTTATAAACACTGATCTAATTTAAATTCAAAAAATGGGCTTCCCTGATGGCGCAGTGGTTGGGAGTCCGCCTGCCGATGCAGGGGACGCGGGTTCATGCCCCGGTCCGGGAGGATCCCTCAGGCCGCGGAGCGGCTGGGCCCGTGGGCCGTGGCCGCTGGGCCTACGCGTCCAGAGCCTGTGCTCCGAGGCGGAAGAGGCCGCAGCGGTGAGAGGCCCGCATACCGCCAAAAAAAAAAAGAAAAAAATGTCCTGTTTTATCACTATTTTAAGTTATGGCCATATAAAAGTACAAATTAATACTTAGGGTCTTCAGATTTAGCATTCCCTTTAATTCCTTTACTGTTGCCTCAATGTTTGTTAACTCATTGTGGTGCAGCAGGAGTATATGCAACGAATGCAAAGAGTGCAGGCCTAAAAAAAATTAAAATATTTGTATAAGATTTTAAACATTTTTAATGCTAATTAAACATGCTAACTAAACAAAAGCAAAGAATACATTACATCTGGTGAAGGGAGGAATTATTAATAATATGATGAATTATCATTAAGAATACAACAAAGCATAAGAATTCAAATAAGCAACTGTAATTTGGGAATACAAAGCCAATTTCTTTCCACTGTCTTTTTTTTCTGTAGCAATGATTTCGTTTGACTCTGAAGGGGTTATTTTCCTTATCCTTATTTTGTTTGTTTTGTTTTGCCAATGTTGCTTACTTTATAATGCCAATCCAGGAAATATTTATTCAAATCAATATGTCCCCCAAATTGCTCAACTAAATATTTTCTTTACACAATGGGAAGCCAAATATTCCTATCATTTTATTGATTCTAAATTGCACATTTTCCCACATTTTTAACATAAGTGAAAGTGTGTTGTATCTTTGCAATAACGACATCATAGTTGAATTGGCAAGATTTCCTTTCTTCATGGAACAAGGAATCATACTGGATCTCAAAATTTATGGTATTTCAATTCTGCAACATGTAATACAGAAGAAAAATGTTTTGTACCATACTTCTTTGTATCTCATGATCATAGTATATCATGTACTTTTACACCAGGCTTGAAATTGTCAGTTTAGAGATTGTTGCAGGTACAAAATCAACTCAGAGTGAAACAGAAATTTGGCTGGGAAAAATTATAGCCTGTAAAAACATTTAAGACTATTTATGAAGTCATTATTTTTTATTAATGCTCCCAAACATTAAAATTTGCTTCCACAATATCTAGTTTGTGTCCAACTGTGCAGTAGAATGGCAAAATTTCTATGCTAAAAAAAGATTCTTTTACATCTTGAATAAGATATATGACAATATTGAGTTAAAACCATAATCAAACAGCACATCTTAAAATGAAATGTAGGGAGGGTGGGAGAGAGGGTGACACAAGAGGGAAGAGATATGGGAACAGATGTATATGTATAACTGATTCATTTTGTTGTAAAGGAAAAACTAACACACTATTGTAAAACAGTTATACTCCAATAAAGATGTTAAAATAAATAAATAAATAAATAAATAAATAAAATGAAATGTATACAAGAACATTAAAAAATAGCAGTTTCCATCATATATTTTCAACAGAAACGTTAAAACAGATTATTGCATGCCATGAGCAATACCATAGTTGAAAGTTATTATTTAATTGAAAATCAATTCAATCAAAAGACAAAATTTAAGACATACCTTGTATATCAAATATTGCATTATTGTTTAGGTATAGTTCTGCCAGACAGTAGTTTCTAGTTATAAATGTTATTCCATGGAGCTGAAAATGAGAGTTAGAGAACAATATTCTTTCTACAATAATTACATGTAATTACATATAGATATAAAAATTTAATAAGAACCATAGAAGTTCAACATTTGCTGTTTTTATTAATTATGTGCAACCTTTTGATCTGGGCCATGAGTTTATGTCTGGATTGTCTTTGAAGATACATATGATAAAAAGGGTGCTTTTAGCTAACTTAATACTCGAACTTCTCTTACCACGTCTCCACCAAACTCCCTGAAGGTTTTTCAAAGCCTCTGGAATCTGGCCTAGTCCTTTTGCTCTCACAACCTTCGCTACGTTTCTGTGCCCTATAGTCACATTGGATTTGGCTCCATATATCCACTAATTCACCATCACATATTATTAAGTGCCTACTACGTGCCAAGGGCTCTCTCCTCCGATAATGCTGAATCGTTTCTGCATCTGTGTATGAGTCACGATTTCTCTTTGCCTGCATGGCTTTTCCTCCTGGTACATTTCTGATTATTCTTAAGGATCTGGCCTAGGCTGGCAAGGCCTATCCAACCATGCCTAAGCAGGCTGCCACAAGAAGTTTCCACTGCTCCAGAGATTTCTTGAGACCGTTCTTTGATCTCTTTGCATCTCACTGCTGTCTTCTTGCTCTGTTTTGACCCACTTTTTGTTCCTTTAAACTTCCACCTGCTCCAGCATTTTAAGTCAGATCTCTTGAGAGATGGTCTAATTCTGCAGTCAATGCTCTACCTCCCCTCCCCAAGCTCTGCCTCCGAGATTGTCTAATTGTGAATTCCCTTTCTTTATGCCCCAGTCTATGAACCATCTCCTCTTCTCAGGCTCGCTGTCCTTCGGGTCAACAGATCTCAGCTTAGCCGAGGACTCTGTAATCTGAATACACACAGTAGGTCAGTGCTAACAGCTCAACCGGCCACCATCCCCAGGGAGAGGACAAGGCACAGCATAATCCTGTTACTTTACAGCTCATCTTTTGTAAAATAAGGCCTTTCCTGACAACCCCCATGCCCATGAATCTTCCTTTTCTTGTCCACATCCAACACTTCCTATGACTTGTGCAATTACTTGATCACTAGTTTTGTGTCTTCCTTAAGGAAAGAAACGATATTTCTTCAGTCTGTTATCCTTCCCACCTCTCCATTCTCCTAATGATATGGTGAAGCTGCATCTTACTTTTAAGATTAGATTAGAAATTTGGTGTACTGTAAGGACTGAAAATAGTCAAAACACTCTTGAAAATTCCTCAAATGCACCATTAAAGTACATGATAGGAGTATTTAACTCTAAACTGAATTCAGAAATGTTTCTGTTACCCTGCAAGGAGAATCCCACTACTTTTTAAAAAATATTGACTTTATAACCTCAATAAAATTTGACAGATTTGTTTGAGTTATGAGGATGAGGCAGGGTAGAGTCATAATGTGGGGCCGGTATGTTCTAAAAGCAGCACTTAAGTTAAATGTAACAATGCTAAATTTACTGCTTAATACAGGATCTAGCAAGGAGAAGAATCGTATAAAATAGTTATTGATCAAGTGCTTCCTAATTTATATATACAGAAATATATGCTTATGATTGTAAATTAGTTTTACATGTTTATTAAAGCCTATCACAGTAACTATTGTCATCAGTTAAGTAGAACTGTTTTGACCTTTGATTGATTGATTCAGGTAGACAGATGCCAACCTATCTGATTTAGTGAGGATTTATTGGAAATTTTACTCATGCCCTCTCGTATCTCAGAAAAGCTATTTTAGATTGGTAATCAAAGTTTGAAAATGGGTTTCTTTAATGAATTTTCTTTAATTTTTTCTTATATTTGTAACAGTCACAAATTTTGAAGCTATAAAAGGCACATGTGCTGCTTACCTCATCTCACAGTCTCATCTGTACCTAATTATGTGAGCACTCATGCAGGAGAACCACCAGTAACTGCATTTCAGCTTTGTTCAGTCACAAAAGGAGCCATGTTTCCCCCAGGTAGGAGAGACCACCCAACACAGTCAGGGGTGGGTCCCAGTTGGCTTCCTATCCCTTTCTACTCTTCTTGCTGGCCTCCTGACAGCAACTCACTACCTTCCATCCTTCTCCTCACCACTCCCTGATCTAATGAGAGCCACACCTAACATCAGCCTAGAAAGAGAACACCAGGGCAAACCATGACTTTTTTTTTGCGGTACGCGAGCCTCTCACTGTTGTGGCCTCTCCCATTAAGGAGCACAGGCTCCGGACGCGCAGGCTCAGCGGCCATGGCTCACGGGCCCAGCCACTCCGTGGCATGTAGGATTTTCCCGGACCGGGGCATGAACCCGTGTCCCCTGCATCGGCAGGCAGACTCTCAACCACTGCGCCACCAGGGAAACCCTAAACCATGACTTTTTCTTCTCTCTTTTTTCCCAGTTGCCTGCTCAACCACACATTACCAGAACATTCTAATTAGTTGAGGTTTTAATTTCTCTTGCGTTACACATTAACGCAAGAATACTAATAAACTCAACCATTTCATCTTGATTATAGAATAATAATTTTCCCAAGAGCATTAACATCTTTGGACCATGATTATTGGAATTTTAAGATTGTACCATTTGTTGGGGCGAAATGAATGGGAGGAATGTAGTGAAAAGGGATAAAGCCAGATCATGAGAATCTTGGGGAACTAATAAAAGATTTTGTGCAGAGGAGTGTTGTTGCCCAGTTTTATTTTGGAAAAAAAAAATGACAGAGAAGAGTACTGTTTAGAGGAGATAGTAAGTATAACAGCAAGAGATGAACAAAAACGGTGTTATGCTAATTCAGAAGAATATATGGGTCCCAGAGTAGAGTAATAACAGTGGGAGAGGAGCAAAGTAGAGGGAATTGAACGATAATTCCAAGGCAGAATTCACAGGACTTAAATAGACATTGCAGTGTACCAAGTTGTTGAAGTCAAGATCTAGGAATGGGAGTTGGAAGACATGCTGATTGTTCTGACACTCAAACCATTGTTAAAGTAAAATGTTATTATAATTATCCATTTAGGAAAATCTACACTACTGAGTCTAAGGATTGTCATAGGATTTATACTGAATGTGACATTCCACAAATCATATATCTTAGCTCAGGGCTTAGCACATAGCAAGTGCTCAATAAACGATAGCTATTATTATTAACTATTTAACCATTATTATTTTTTATAGAGCTGAGAGCACTTACATTTAAGGTAAAGCTCTTACAGGTAACCGCTGAGGTACTAGTGGGGAAAATTTTACACCAGCATGAGTTTAAAATTAAGGAGGCGTTCTTTTAGAGGATTTCTCATCCTTTACAGCTATTGACATTTGGGGTCCAGATAATTCTTTGTTGGGGCTGAGGAAGCTGCCCTGTGGATTGTAGTATGGTTGGCAGCATCCCTAGCCTCTACCCACTAGATGCCAGGAATATACACACCCCAGTTGTGAAAATCAAAAAGGTCTCCAGACATTGCCAAATGTTCCCCTTGTGTGTGGGAGGTGTGGCAGGGGTTGTAAAGTCACTCCTAGTTGAGAACTGCTGGTTCAGAGTCAAGGGGACAGTCATATCTTTTAAGTGCTTATTATGACCCAAGCACTAAGCTAGATGTTTTCACCATTATCTAATATGATCCTTCCAATAGCCCATGTTATTTGTTTCGTTCCCTTATTTACCTAGGAGGAAACTGAGGCTCAGAGAAGTTTAAAAACAGCTTTCTCAAGACAACAGAGCAAGGGTTCAAACCCAAGGCTGTCTGACTCGGATCAAAAGTTGGTGTGTAGGGCTTCCCTGGTGGCGCAGTGGTTGAGAGTCCGCTTGCCGATGCAGGGGACACGGGTTCGTGCCCCGGTCTGGGAAGATCCCACATGCCGCGGAGCGGCTGGGCCTGTGAGCCATGGCTGCTGAGCCTGCGCGTCCGGAGCCTGTGCTCCGCAACGGGAGAGGCCACGACAGTGAGAGGCCCGCGTAACGCAAAAAAAAAAAAAAAAAAAAAAGTTGGTGTGTAGTACATCATACATTGTTGTACATTAGTACATTATTTTAGTGTAGAAAATGTTATTATAAATAAGTATTTTGATTATGTTTTAGATGAAGAAGTTTATAAACAATGACCTTGCCAGAATAGGTATTTTTATTTAAATTTAGTTTGTAAAAGTTGTCAACTGTTCAGTTTTTGTTACATGGTAGAAACTCAGATTCCATTTTGGAGAGTTGCTTGGTGAGGCATTATATACAGGTTTCTCATCAAATGCTTACTCTAATCTGTGACAAATGAAATATACCAAAGTAATGCTAGGTCTTCCAGAAATAGAAGGATACCAGCATTGTGACAACAATATTATGAGCTCACTACTAAACGTCTGTAAAAGAAAAATTTTGAGGTAATGAGCCAAAACACAAATAGATCAAATGTATATATACATTTGAAACTGTAGTATAAAATGCAAATCACTTAGATCACTCGTCTGAGCAGACCCAGCTTCTTAGGAAAGCTGGAAAAGATGAAGTGACCTAAAATTCCCTCAGTCAGCCTTGCTAAACGATGAGACAAGGCAGGGAGTCTTCAGAAGGCCTGTTAATACGCACCTAAGAGCAGCTGCCTCCCACTAATTACATCAGCGGAGATTAGAAAAAGATGACCCAGAAAGAGAGGAGCTGCAGAACTAGTAGATATCTACGCAGTACAAGGAGAAAGCAAGCCCTCGGAGAGCATAATGAAGGAAGCAGGGCAGCCTGCGCAAACCTAGGAAAGCTGGGGCATTGCATGTCCTCAGAAACAACTTGTACCTATTTAATTTGCTGGTTCAAGATCAGACCAGAAGCTCCAGTTTTATCATCCACTACATAATAATGGGGAAAAGTGTGCACCCTTCAAGCATGTTAGGCTCCAAACACACCAAACTACATTCATCCTTTGTCTCCCAAACCACTGCTTTCTCTCATTCCATTCCAGGCAGTCTGCAACCACAATATCCTCACCAGGAGTACGGCCACACCTTCTGCCCTTCCTAATTCTATCACTAGAGCAGGCACCATAACATTTATTTTTATATTCTATCAGTAGCCTAATGCAAGTACAGAATAAACCATATTAGAGAGGATGCTTTTGGCTCCAAGTAACTCCTAAGCTCAACTCAAACTGGCACATAAATTAGAACACTTATTATCTCACATATCAAGGAGTCCAGAGGCTGTGAGAGCTCCCGTCTGAATATCTCAATGCTTCTCTGAGCTCTGCTTTTCTCACAATGTTGGATACATCCACAAGTTGATAGGATGGTTCCTGGCTTACTAGCCAGGCAAGAAAACACCCAGAGGGCACAAGGGACATCTCTTCTAGTGCTCTTTTTCAGGAATAAGGAAACCTTTCACAGAAGCCTCCCAGTAGCTACCTCCAATATATCTATTACGACAACTGGGTTATGAGCCAATTCATTGACTAACCACTCACAAGGAAGATGGGATTATCCTGATTGGTTTAAACAGTTCAGGCTCCACCTCTTGGAACTGGGAATGGAGCCACCTACCTGACTAAAAAGAAGTATGTACCAATACCTTAACCCAGATTCTGCTGTATAGGTAAAAGAATAGAATGGATAATGAATGGACAACCAATAATGGTCAGTACATACATCTCAACAAAGTTGTTGATTGAATAAATGAATAAACAAAAAAGGGTGTGTTCATTTTATTTTACTATTTTGTGCCTTAGTTGTTCCTAAGTAGAGGGTAGCCTAATATAATGTAAGAACAATGCTGGTCACAAATTTAGATCATTGTTAACAAAACATTACAATTCTAAATATTTGTATTCCTTTGTCAATGTTGATGTTTCTCACTATGATTCTTCATACCATGTCTATTCTGGCATAGTAACTTCTTAGTGGTCCACCTAATATAATCTAGATATTAAAGAAAAGTAATAATCAAAATTTTCC
Organism: Kogia breviceps; assembly: GCF_026419965.1. Lineage (NCBI taxonomy): Eukaryota > Metazoa > Chordata > Mammalia > Artiodactyla > Physeteridae > Kogia > Kogia breviceps. Next base: position 69,519,774 of record NC_081318.1, on the reverse strand, counting down.
ATGTGAATTTTGATGAAGTACTATCATAGGTAATATGCCCATTAGAGTTTTGGAACCTGAATAAGATTTTAATTTTTCATAGAGTATGAATACTCAGGCAACTTAGCAACCAGTCAATTATTGATCAATAGAAAAACTCACATTAGCTTATTCACTCATCTCCTGACCACTTAAAACTTATTTTGAATATGATATCCTTTCAGGATTATATGGAATAAGTGTCTATTTTTAAAGAACAAAGTTAAGTGATGGTTATTTTGGAAATAATAGTGTGTTGAACATAAATAACCAAACACAAGAAGAGAATTTAGCCCTTTTGTTGCACCCTTTCCCCACCCACCCCTTCCAAAACAAAAGAAAGTACAATAGTTGACAGTGTATGCAATCCCTTCCTATGTATGTAATGTATCTGTAATTCAACTGTGTGAAAATTCAATGACTGGCTGAAGGTGGGACGGTGTCCACTACAAGAAAGCCAAAAAATATTACAAAATCCCTAACTATACCTCTCCCTTTAGAAATATTGCCAACATTTGTACATTCTTTCCTTCAAAACTGAATACTGAACACCACAAGGAACACACATGAAAAGCAAAGATTAATCATTTTTGCCATGCTTGATGAGTTCCATCTTTTTCTAATCAGAGGTCACACACTGTGACCCAGGATAATTTTTGGCAGGGTATTTAAAAGAGTTTTGAACTTGTATGCCCTTAAGTAGTGTGTGCACTTTCCATTTCAGTTGTTAGCTGCCTGGGCCTTGAATGTATTTGTGTTTGTTCTCCTAGAAATTATTTTAAACTTATGAAAATTATGCTTGCACTTAATACTAGAAGAACTTTCATTTTCCATTTTCCACTTGGTTAAAAGAACAGACAGAAAATGCAATGTAATATTTAAATACTTTCATAAACATGGATGCTTAAAGATTCAATGCTGTGAATCTGGGCTATTGCTTGACAAGCAGACTACTACTGAAAACTCAAATTATTATTTTTTAATCAGCTGGTGTTTGAAAGTTTAAATTTAAAATGCTAAGATTGGGTCATCAATTTATAATGAACAAAATACAAGCTGTTGGAACGTCAAACTTTAGAAAGTTGAGAATGACTAACTAACTATAATAATTGTTTTGGCTTGAATTGCAGTTCAGTCCTGCTTTATGACTTGAAGAGAGCTTGGAGCCCCACTCAGGACTCCACTACAGAGGAGGCACTGCCAGCTAAACCTTAGCGTCTAAGAAAAGCTTCAAGGGCCACACTCAGTGCCCTTGAAAAGCATTCCTTGCAGTTGGGGACATGTTAGCTTAGTGCCTGGCACTTCCTGAAGAAGCTAGATCGGCCTGGGTAGCAACTGGGAGGTAATCAGTCCTTCTGACAGCAGGACAAAGGTGTGTGAGTTCTGGGAAATACATGCAGGACCATTGGAGGAATGCTGATCTAGGGCACTTTACAAAGGATCCTGCCGAAATGGGCAGTTTGCCAAGGCCAGGAGATGCTCAGTTGTAAGTACCACTGGGATACAAGGTGAAGGGAGGCCAGGAGTGGCCAGAGAAGAGGAATTAGAGTTGGAGGAACCTAGCAGGGGAGCTTCTGAATAACCCATAAAGAGAAGTAAACTCTGAACATATTGACAACAGAGGTTACAAATCAAATAAGAACTTTGTTTTTCCTTTGCCTTTCCTCTGCCTCCACTCTTCCCCATTCCATACCAACCCTGGAGAAGGCTAGGGTGGAGGTGAGAGGCAAAGGAAACAACCAACCACACCCCCCTTGCTAATGAAGCAGGCAGCTGGCCATCTGCAGTCAGCCCTAGCTGGATAAGGGAGGGGAGATAGAGAGATGTCTCATTTATGAATTAACATATTCACCTCCACATTCTCATTTCTGAACTGAGACTATGACTATGTCTCAAAATGGACTGTAAGCTTTTGAACTACATAAGAGAGAGAAGAAAAGTCATGAGACTGCCCAAGTTTTCTTCCGGGAGACTGGGAAGCAATAGCTTCCACTGAGCAGTTTTGAAAGCACATGGGAGAAAAAAGTAAAGTTCCAGTCTGATAACATTTCACAAATCATGCTATTCAATATACCTGTTTATATATATATATATATATATATATATATATATATATATATATATATATACATATATATATAAAGTTTCTTACCTAAATTAAAATTAGGAGTATAAAATATTAATACTTTTCATGATCAGTTCTATTAAAAACATGAAATTAAGATAGCAATTTAATTATAGAGCCATTTAAGATCAAATATCGTACTACCTTGTTATGATGTAGCCATAAGTATTTTAATTTTTTAAACCTAGAAAGATCAATGACCTCTGTCAGTTCCCTGGAAAGGAAAACAAAAAGTGAACATTAGCAATGATTAATTCATTCACGGGTAAGGTGGCTTATGGGGGAACTGGAAAGGCCTCTCTCTGTCCTTTCAAAATTACTGGCACTCTTATATGTGCTAACTTCCTAAATTCTGTCTTCAAAACTTCATTCACGACAGAGACATCAGAAATACATCTACACGTGGAGCTTCTCCTGTAGAGCACCCACCGAACGCTGGCAGAGGACCTCGGACCTCCAAAAAGGCAAGAAACTCCCCACATATCTGGGTAGGGCAAAAGAAAAAAGAATAAACAGGGACAAAAGAATAGGGACGGGACCTACGCCAGTGGGAGGGAGCCGAGAAGGAGGAAAGACTCCCACACACTAGAGGCCCCTTCGCGGGCGGAGACTGCGGGCGCCGGAGGGGGAAGCTCCGGAGCCGCGGAGGACAGCTCAGGCACAGGGGTGCGGAGGGCAAAGCGGAGAGATTCCCGCAGAGGATCGGTGCCGACCGGCGCTCACCAGCCCGAGAGGCTTGTCTGCTCGCCCGCCTGGGCGGGCGGGGCCGGGAGCTGAGGCTCGGGCTTCAGTCGGATCCCGGGGAAAGGGCTGGAGTTGGCAGAGTGAAGACAGCTTGAAGGGGGCTAGTGCGCCACGGCTGGCCGGGAGGGAGTTCGGGAGAAGTCTGGAGCTGCCGAAGAGGCAAGAGACCTTTTCCTCCCTCTTTGCTGCCTGGGCGCGAGGAGAGGGGATTAAGTGCGCCGCTTAAAGGAGCCCTAGAACCGGGCGCGGAGCTGCCGAAGAGACAAGAGACTTTTTCTTGCCTCTTTGCTTCCTCGGGTGTGAGGTGAGGGGATTAAGAGCACCGCATAGAGGAGCTCCAGAAACGGGCGCGAGCCGCGGCTGTCGGCACGGACAGTAGAGACGGGTGTCGGACGCTAAGGTTGCTGCTGCCACCACCAAGAGGCCTGTGTGTGAGCACAGGTCACTCTCCACACCGGCCCTCCCGGGAGCCCGTGCAGTCCGCCACTGCCAGGGTCCCGGGATCCAGGGACAGCTTCCCCGGGAGAACGCACGGCGCGCCTTGGGCCTGTGCAGCGTCACGTCGGCCTCTGACGTCGCGGACTCGCCCCGCCTCCGTGCCACTCCCTTCCCCCAGCCTGAGTGAGCTGGAGCCCCCGAATCAACTGCTCCTTTAACATCGTCCTGTCTGAGCGAAGGGCAGTCGCCCTCGGACAACCTACACGCAGAGGCGGGACCAAGTCCAAAGCTGAACCCCAGGAGCTGTGCGAACAGAGAGGAGAGGGGGAGATCTCTCCCAACAGCCTCAGAAGCGGCGGATTAAAGCTCCACAATCAACTTGAAGTGCCCTGCATCTGTTGAAAACCTGAATAGACAACGAATCATCCCAAGTTGAGGAGGTGGACTTTGGGAGCAAGATATACTATTATTTTCCCCTTTTTTCTTTTTGTGGGTGTGTATGTGTGTGCTGCTGTGTGAGATTTTGTCTGTATAGCTTTGCTTGCACCATTTGTCCTAGGGTTAGACCGACCCATTTTTCTGTTTTTTGTTTGTTTGTTTGTTTTTTTGTTTTTTTTTTGTTTTTTTTGTTTTTTGTTTTTTAAAAGGAAATTTTTCTTCTTAATAATTATTTTTTATTTTAATAACTATACTTTATACTACTCTGTCTTCTCCCTTTCTTTCTTCCTTTCTTCCCTCCTTCCCTCCTTTCTTCCTTCTTTCCCCCTTCTTTCCTCCCTTCCTCTCTTCCTTCCTCCCTTTCTTCCTCTGCACCTTCCGTCCTTGCTTTCTTGCTTCCTTCCTTCATTTCTTCCTTCCTTTCTTCCTTCCTTCCCTCCCTCCCTCCTTCCTTCCTTTTCTTTCCTCTCTATTTATTCTACCTTTTATTTTGAGCCGTGTGGATTAAAGGTTCTTGGCGCCCCAGCCAGGCACCAGGGCGGTGTCCCTGAGGTGGGAGAACCAACCTCAAGACACTAGTCCACAAGAGACCTCCGAGCTCCACGTAATATCAGACGGCGAAAATCTCCCAGAGACCTCCATCTCAACACCAAGACCCAGCTTCACTCAAGGACCAGCAAAGAACAGTGCTGGACACCCTATCCCCAACAAAGAGCAAGACAGGTCTACAGCCCCATCCATTAGCAGAGAGACTGCCTAAAATCATAATAAGGTTACCAACATCCCCAAACACACCACCAGACGAGGACCTGCCCACCAGAAGGACAAGATCCAGCCTCATCCACCAGAACAGAGGCACTAGTCCCCCCAACCAGGGAATCTACTCAACCCACTGAACCAACCTTAGCCACTGGGGACAGCCACCAAAAACAACAGGAACTACGAACCTGCAGCGTGCAAAAAGGAGACCTCAAACACAGTAAGATAAGCGAAATGAGAAGACAGAAAAACACACAACAGATGAAGGAGCAAGATAAAAACACACCAGACCTAACAGATGAAGAGGTAATAGCCAATCTACCTGAAAGAGAATTTAGAATAATGATGGTGAAGATGATGCAAAGTCTTGGAAATAGAATAGACAATTTGCAAGAAACAGTTAACAGGGACCTAGAAGAAATAAAGAGGAAGCAAGCAACGATGAGCAACACAATAAATGAAATTAAAAATACTCTAGATGGGATCAATAGCAGAATAACTGAGGCAGAAGGACGGATAAGTGACCTGGAAGATAAAATAGTGGAAATAACTACTGCAGAGCAGAAGAAAGAAAAAAGAATGAAAAGAACTGAGGACAGTCTCAGAGACCTCTGGGACAACATTAAACGCACCAACATTCGAATTATAGGGGTCCCAGAAGAAGAAGAGAAAAAGAAAGGGACTGAGAAAATATTTGAAGAGATTATAGTTGAAAACTTCCCTAATATAGGAAAGGAAATAATCAATCAAGTCCAGGAAGCACAGAGAGTTCCATACAGGATAAACCCAAAGAGAAACACGCCACGACACATAATAATCAAACTGTCAAAAATTAAATACAAAGAAAACATATTAAAAGCAGCAAGGGAAAAACAACAAATAACACACAAGGGAATCCCCATAAGATTAACATCTGATCTTTCAGCAGAAACTCTACAAGCCAGAAGGGAGTGGCAGGACATATTTAAAGTGATGAAGGAAAAAAACCTACAACCAAGATTACTCTACCCAGCAAGGATCTCATTCAGATTTGATGGAGAAATTAAAACCTTTACAGACAAGCAAAAACTGAGAGAGTTCAGCACCACCAAACCAGCTCTACAACAAATCCTAAAGGAACTTCTCTAGGCAAGAAACACAAGAGAAGGAAAAGACCTACAAGAACAACCCGAAACAAGTAAATGGTAATAGGAACATACATATCGATAATTACCTTAAATGTAAATGGATTAAATGCTCCCACCAAAAGACACAGACTGGCTGAATGGATACAAAAACAAGACCCATATATATGCTGTCTACAAGAGACCCACTTCAGACCTAGGGACACATACAGACTGAAAGTAAGGGGATGGAAAAAGATATTCCATGCAAATGGAAATCAGAAGAAAGCTGGAGTAGCAATTCTCATATCAGACAAAATAGACTTTAAAATAAAGACTATTACAAGAGACAAAGAAGGACACTACATAATGATCAAGGGATCGATCCATGAAGAAGATATAACAATTGTAAATATTTATGCACCCAACATAGGAGCACCTCAATACATAAGGCAAATACTAACAGCCTTAATAGGGGAAATCGACAGCAACACAATTATAATGGGGGACTTTAACACCCCACTTTCACCAATGGACAGATCATCCAAAATGAAAATAAATAAGGAAACACAAGCTTTAAATGATACATTACACAAGATGGACTTAATTGATATTTATAGGACATTCCATCCAAAAACAACAGAATACACATTTTTCTCAAGTGCTCATGGAACATTCTCCAGGATTGATCATATATTGGGTCACAAATCTAGCCTTGGCAAATTTAAGAAAATTGAAATCGTATCAAGTATCTTTTCCGACCACAACGCTATGAGACTAAATATCAATTATAGGAAAAGATCTGTAAAAAATACAAACACATGGAGGCTAAACAATACACTACTTAATAACGAAGTGATCACTGAAGAAATCAAAGAGGAAATCAAAAAATACTTAGAAACAAATGACAATGGAGACACAACGACCCAAAACCTATGGGATACAGCAAAAGCAGTTCTAAGAGGCAAGTTTATAGCAATACAATCATACCTTAAGAAACAGGAAACATCTCGAATAAACAACCTAACTTTGCACTTAAAGCAATTAGAGAAAGAAGAACAAAAAACCCCCAAATTTAGCAGAAGGAAAGAAATCATAAAGATCAGATCAGAAATAAATGAAAAAGAAGTGAAGGAAACAATAGCAAAGATCAATAAAACTAAAAGCTGGTTCTTTGAGAAGATAAATAAAATTGATAAACCATTAGCCAGACTCATCAAGAATAAAAGGGAGAAGACTCAAATCAATAGAATTAGAAATGAAAAAGGAGATATAACAACTGACACTGCAGAAATACAAAAGATTATTAGAGATTACTACAAGCAACTGTATGCCAATAAAATGGACAACCTGGAAGAAATGGACAAATTCTTAGAAATGCACAACCTGCCGAGACTGAACCAGGAAGAAATAGAAAATATGAACAGACCAATCACAAGCACTGAAATTGAAACTGTGATTAAAAATCTTCCAGCAAACAAAAGCCCAGGACCAGATGGCTTCACAGGCGAATTCTATCAAACATTTAGAGAAGAGCTAACACCTATCCTTCTCAAACTCTTCCAACAGATAGCAGAGGGAGGAACACTCCCAAACTCATTCTATGAGGCCAACATCACCCTGATACCAAAACCAGACAAAGACGTCACAAAGAAAGAAAACTACAGGCCAATATCACTGATGAACATAGATGCAAAAATCCTCAACAAAATATTAGCAAACAGAATCCAACAGCACATTAAAAGGATCATACACCATGATCAAGTGGGGTTTATCCCAGGAATGCAAGGATTCTTCAATATACGCAAATCAATCAATGTGATACACCATATCAACAAACTGAAGGAGAAAAACCATATGATCATCTCAATAGATGCAGAGAAAGCTTTTGACAAAATTCAACACTCATTTATGATAAAAACCTTGCAGAAAGTGGGCATAGAGGGAACTTTCCTCAACATAATAAAGGCCATATATGACAAACCCACAGCTAGCATCGTTCTCAATGGTGAAAAACTGAAACCATTTCCACTAAGATCAGGAACAAGACAAGGTTGCCCACTCTCACCACTCTTATTCAACATAGTTTTGGAAGTTCTAGCCACAGCAATCAGAGAAGAAAAAGAAATAAAAGGAATCCAAATAGGAAAAGAAGAAGTAAAGCTGTCACTGTTTGCAGATGACATGATACTATACATAGAGAATCCTAAGGATGCTACCAGAAAACTACTAGAGCTAATCAATGAATTTGGTAAAGTTGCAGGATACAAAATTAATGCACAGAAATCTCTGGCATTCTTATACACTAATGATGAAAAATCTGAGAGTGAAATTAAGAAAACGCTCCCATTTACCATTGCAACAAAAAGAATAAAATATCTAGGAATAAACCTACCTAAGGAGACAAAAGACTTGTATGCAGAAAACTATAAGACACTGATGAAAGAAATTAAAGATGATACAAATAGGTGGAGAAATATACCATGTTCTTGGATTGGAAGAATCAACATTGTGAAAATGACTATACTACCCAAAGCAATCTACCGATTCAATGCAATCCCTATCAAATTACCACTGGCATTTTTTACAGAACTAGAACAAAAAATTTCACAATTTGTATGGAAACACAAAAGACCCCGAATAGCCAAAGCAATCTTGAGAACGAGAAATGGAGCTGGAGGAATTAGGCTCCCTGACTTCAGACTCTACTACAAGGCTACAGTAATCAAGACAATATGGTACTGGCACAAAAACAGAAATATAGATCAATGGAACAGGATAGAGAGCCCAGAGATAAACCCACACACATATGGTCACCTTATCTTTGATAAAGGAGGGAAGGATATACAGTGGAGAAAAGACAGCCTCTTCAATAAGTGGTGCTGGGAAAACTGGACAGCTACATGTAAAAGTATGAAATTAGAACAATCCCTAACACCACACACAAAAATAAACTCAAAATGGGTTAAAGACCTAAATGTAAGGCCAGACACTATCAAACTCTTAGAGGAAAACATAGGCAGAACACTATACGACATAAATCACAGCAAGATCCTTTTTGACCCATCTCCTAGAGAAATGGAAATAAAAACACAAATAAACAAATGGGACCTAATGAAACTTAAAAGCTTTTGCACAGCAAAGGATACCATAAACAAGACCAAAAGACAACCCTCAGAATGGGAGAAAATATTTGCAAATGAAGCAACTGACAAAGGATTAATTTCCAAAATTTATAAGCAACTCATGCAGCTCAATAACAAAAAAACAAACAACCCAATCCAAAAATGGGCAGAAGAACTAAATAGACATTTCTCCAAAGAAGATATACAGATTGCTAACAAACACATGAAAGAATGCTCAACCTCATTAATCATTAGAGAAATGCAAATCAAAACTACAATGAGATATCATCTCACACCGGTCAGATTGGCCATCATCAAAAACTCTAGAAACAATAAATGCTGGAGAGGGTGTGGAGAAAAGGGAACCCTCTTGCACTGCTGGTGGGAATGTAAATTGATACAGCCGCTATGGAGAACAGTATGGAGGTTCCTTAAAAAACTACAAATAGAACTACCATACGACCCAGCAATCCCACTACTGGGAATATACCCTGAGAAAACTATAATTCAGAAAGACTCATGTACCAAAATGTTCATTGCAGCTCTATTTACAATAGCCAGGACATGGAAGCAACCTAAGTGTCCATCAACAGATGAATGGATAAAGAAGATGTGGCACATATATACAATGGAATATTACTCAGCCATAAAAAGAAATGAAACTGAGTTATTTATAATGAGGTGGATGGACCTGGAGTCTGTCATACAGAGTGAAGTAAGTCAGAAGGAGAAAAACAAATACCGTATGCTAACACATATATATGGACTCTAAGGGAAAAAAATGTCATGAAGAGGTTAGTGGTAGGACGGGAATAAAACACAGACTCACTCGAGCATGGACTTGAGGATATGGGGAGGGGGAGGGGTGGGCTGTGACGAAGTGGGGGAGTGGCAGGGACATATATACACTATCAAATGTAAATTAGATAGCTGGTGGGAAGCTGCTGCATAGCACAGGGAGATCACCTCTGTGCTGTGTGACCGCCTGGGGGGGTGGGATAGGGAGGGTGGGAGAGAGGGTGATGCAAGAGGGAGGAGATGTGGGAGCATGTGTGTATGTATAACTGATTTAGTTTGTTGTAGAGGGAAAACTAACACACTATTGTAAAACAATTATACTCCAATAAAGATGTTAAAAAAAAAAAAATAAAGCAAGATTGATAGTTGAAAAAAAAAAAAAAAAAAAAAAAAAAAAAAAAAAAAAACTTCATTCACTTGGGTTAAGATTTTTGTCAGCCAGTAAAATGAATACTAAAAGAGAATTTTATCACATTAGTAGAAGTTTATACCTCATTATGACTGAATTTATTGGGACCTTAATTTAAAAAGATTTCACTGAGGAGAGAGCAGAGGAAGAAAAGTGCAGAAGACATGGGACTTAAGGTAAATATGGGAAACATCATTGACTCCTGCTTCAACAGCGCCTGCAGGGTCCTTACTTTGAGGTTGTCCAGATCTTCGCCAAACTGCATTTAAGACATGGAAATTGTAGGACACCAAGAGACAGAGACTGGGTTAAGTGTTTTATTCTCCCTTTGTTGTTTATTAAATATTGGGTCAAAAATGTTACCCATCCTTCTTGAACTGTGCAGGACACTACCTGCCCAAGTGGTCATGAGTCTTTTCGGTGATGCAGCTCACTCAGCGAAGGGGCAGACGTAGGGTGTGGAGGAGGAGCTGTCACAGCAAAGACAGCACAGCCTCTGCAGATAGTTGGCCCTTTGACTGCTGTGGGCTGGAGTATTCTGATCTCCTTTATTACTTAGGACAGAAATTGTGAGCCCAGGCCAGTTATATACACATATATGTCTCTATTAAACACGTATAGAGCACACTCTGTGTGCAAGGCACTTTTCTAAACACTTTAAAAATACTAATGTTAATTAACATTACATACACCAACTTGTTGTAGCAACATCCTTTCACAATTATATTTAACCTTGGGACACTGAGGGACTAATTTTTTTTAACTTTTTTTTTTTTTGCAGTATACGGGCCTCTCACTGTTGTGGTCTCTCCCGTTGAGGAGCACAGGCTCCAGACGCACAGGCTCAGTGGCCACGGCTCACAGGCCCAGCCACTCCGCCGCATGTGGGATCCTCCTGGACCGGGGCATGAACCCGTGTCCCCTGCATTGGCAGGCGGACTCTCAACCACTGCGCCACCAGGGAAGACCCTAATTTTTTTTAATGTTTATGAAAACATACTTTTATCATGCAAACAAACAACATTTCTAAACCAAAGAAACCCTTCTCACCAACTTTTTATTTTTATTTATTTTTATTTTTTTCACCAACTTTTTATATTGGAAAATTCCAAACCTCAGAAAAATTGAAGGAATAGTACAATGCATGCCTCCATAATTTTTAATATTTTGCTACATTTATGCTCATTCTCTTATCTATATATACAATATAGCTATTTGTGGGTTGATAATTTTCTTGGTGAATCATCTGAAAATAAGTTGCAGACTCTGTTTCGTAAATACTTCAGCACACGCATCCCTCAAATAAGGATGCTGTCCTGCATAACCCCCATACCATTATCACACTTAAGAAAATTAAAATTGAATTCAATGATATCATCTAATACACTACTATTCATATTCAGATTGTTCCTGTTGCTCCTACATTTCTTTTATAGATTTTTTTCTTTGTTTAAACCCAGAATCCCATCAACATTCATGCATTGCACTTTCAGTTAGTATAACCCCTTAGTCTTCTTTTTTTCTTTTTTTTTTTTTTTTTTGAGGTACGCGGGCCTCTCACTGTTGTGGAGCACAGGCTCCGGACGCACAGGCTCAGCGGCCATGGCTCACGGGCCCAGCCGCTCCACGGCATGTGGGATCTTCCCGGAACGGGGCACGAACCCGTGTCCCCTGCATCGGCAGGCGGACTCCCAACCACTGCGCCACCAGGGAAGCCCACCCCTTAGTCTTCTTAAATTTAGAATAGTCACCTTCTCTTCTTTGTTGGCTTTAACATTTACTTTCTGAAGAGTCTAGGACAGTTGTCTGATAGATGTCTCACATTCTTGATTTGTCTGATTGCTTCCTCATGATTAAATTCAAGGTAGATCATTTTTCAATTACAAAGGTGGTAATTACTGCCTCACACCGGGAGGCAAAATGATGCCACTTTGTCCCATTCTTGGTGAAGCTAAGTTCAGTCATTTGGTCAAGGCAGAATCTGCCAGTACTCTCCGTTGTGAAAGTACAAATTTTATCATTGAAAAGTAATATCTGGGGCAAAACTCTGAGTGATTTGACATTGTATATACTGCAAAATGATCACCAGAGGAAATCCAGTTACTGAAACCATGCAAAGTTAGTATAATACCATTGACCGTATTCCTCATGCTGTACATTACATCCCCAAGACTTCTTTTACAACTGGAAGTTTGTACCTCTTGATTCCGTTCACCTATTTCATGCCCCACCCCCAAATCCCTCTCCCCTCTGGTATCTGCCAATCTGCAGAGAACAGATTAGTGGTCCCCAATAACTATTTATTTAATGGCTTTAGCTTTGATTAATAACCTTTACGTGAATCAGTAGGTTTGGTATTATGAAATGGTAATTTTTCTAATGCTCTCATTCTTTTTACATTTATTAGCTGGTATTCTATGAAAAAGGTCTTCCCCTCCCCTTTATTTCTCTCATTCCTTCTCATCTCCACCTTTCTCAGATTTGAAGAGTTTTTTCTAAATCTTTTCTTACTTTTTTTTTTCTCAAATTATCCCAAACAAAAGACTTTTCAAGCAGCCCACCTTGTCCTTTTGACATGTACCGTTAGTCTTCGAGCATTTCCCCGGCACAACAAAATATTCTAGGCTTCTTCAAAGCAACTTGTAATAGATTTACACACATAATGCATTCTCCTCTTTCACTGTAGATGTGTAGCTATTTTCTGGGAGGGGGATTTGGACCCTGACACTTTTAAACTATTGCATTGGCCAACAACGATATTATGTTTGCTTCATTATTTCCTACGAAAAATAAAGCAATCACTACATGGTAGCAGAGAAACTCAAGCCCCACTTAGAGTATCTCTCCAAGAATTCCCAGGAAAGTTATTTTAATACATTAATGCTTAAAAATATCAACTGTGTCAAATAAGTGTCATTAATTTTCTTGTAGTACTAGTACTGGTGTTGAACTTTCTGCTATTAGATAATGTAATAAAGTGGCTCACTGTTGAGGGGAATTGAACTCAAGTCAGAAGGGTTTATTCTTCATATAAACCCATCCTAAATCAATAATGGGCTGTTACATTTTAAGGTGAGGCCAATGGAAGACAATGATAGGAAATTCTACTACTAATGCTGGCAATGACTCATGCTGACAATAATATGTCAACTCTGTTGTTACAGTATATGTGCTGCATTATTTCTCAAGGAAACACTGATAGGATATTTTCCAAGGGCAACAAAGAGTTAGGCAAATAACCCAGTTTACCCACTTTACTGGCATCTGGACTGTGAAACATTTCTTGTACCCAAATGGATTAAATGATGACTTAGTATTCTTAGGATACAAAACGTATTGTCCTGTAATTGAGAAGACCACCAATTACCACTGTCAGAAGATCAATATTTCTATTTTTTTCTAGTGTTTTAAAGCTTTTCTTGTTGTTATCTACTTAGTGATCAAGAGTGTACAGTTTTGTGTTTTGGTTTTTTTTTTGCAGTATGCAGGCCTCTCACTGTTGTGGCCTCTCCCGTTGCGGAGCACAGGCTCCGGATGCACAGGCTCAGCGGCCATGGCTCACGGGCCCAGCCACTCCGCGGCATGTGGGATCTTCCCGGACCAGGGCACGAACCCGTGTCCCCTGCATCGGCAGGCAGACTCTCAACCACTGCGCCACCAGGGAAGCCCTAGTGTACAGTTTTTAAAATCATGAAAGGCTTAGAGATGCAATCTTTTGAAGACAAAAAAAAATTTATTGTTATTATAAAACTAACTGATCTATAGAAAGGTTCAAAGCATGACCTTAAGTTTGTCAGAATTACCTACCATACTTGTTCCATTCTAAGATGTATATTTTTAAAAATCTTATATTTGTCAGCTATATATTCCCTTACTACCAAGAGATTCAGGGCCATTACTGAAATAAATATTATTCTAAATATTATTCACCACACTAATAAACTAAAACATATTAATATAAAACAAAAGAAATATGTTTATTAATAAAGGTTTTCCTCAAATCACTAGAGATAAAGTGATTAACTTCATTGATAAAGTAGGACATCTTCTTTAAAAAGCAGCTAAGTTCCAAATATTACGTACATGTAGAAACATGTTAAGTCTATTTAAAAATAATACATGGAATTCACAGAGATCAAAAAGTATGAAGAAGGAAAAGAAGAGTAGGATTACCGTCATTATGATGAAAATGCTAACTGTGACTACACAGGTGTCACTTGTTGGCTAGTAAAACCTGTGCTGTCAGCAACTAACGGAACACACACTTCCCCTTCCACCTGGGTTCTATCTCAGGCACCGTGATTGCTCTGTAGAAGAACCCACTTTGCTGTCTGCCTCCTTGGGGAGTTGGAGTGGAATCAAAGAAATTGATATAAAGAAGTTATATAAGGGAGAAGTTTCATACTTATCAGTAAAATTAGTATAAAGGTTGTTAGGTAGGGATTATAGTATAATAGGGTTTATTATTACAGTATAGTGGTATAATGAGTCATTATTCGCTAATAGTAGTAGTAACATTAACTGTACTAATGTTGATTGAGTACTTACTGTGTACCAGACCCTCCCCTACCTTCTACGAACTCACCCAATCTTCACAACAACCCTGTGAAGCAGATAGTACTGTTATATGCAGGCAGTAGGTTTGCCAGATAAAACACAGACACACAGTTATATGTGAATTTCAAAGAAACAACAAATGTCCCAATGCAGTGTGGGACATACTTACACTAAAAATAATTATATTCATTTGTTTCTCTGAAATTTACATGTAACTGAATGTTCTATATTTTTATTAGCTAAACCTGACAACCCTAACAGAGAGGCTTATGACCCACCCACGATCGCCCAGCTGGAAGAGATAGAACTGGGATTCAAACTCAGCCTGACTCCATAATCCTTGTTTTTATCCATTTCAGGATCCTGCATCTCCAATAGAGACTGTGGACGCCAACGAGCGTGTGCTACTTGCCTATCCACAGAAGGGGAAAACAATGGAAAAGAACATTTGAATCTATGAAACATAACATGATGCTCTTCTATTTCTCATATAAAGTACACTTACTTTTGAGAAAGAAACAGCTCAAAGACATCAGCATCCTTCTTGTGGCCACTTATCTTTAGCTGATCTTCAACTGCCTGATAACATATAATTAATCTGTCAAGCCACATTCCACTGAGCAAAAATACTGAGACATTTACAGTCAATAACAATAATGTCTACAAGAAGATCAAAAGAAAGGTGAATATGGAGGCAACTACTTTAAATTGATAAATTCTAATGCTACAATTATACATTACTTAATCATTTTTGTGGTTGAATTTCATTATCCTTAATCTTGGGCACAGATGTGTAAACAAATTTTAATCAAGAGAAAAAATGTGTATGTGTACATATACACCAAAACCAAGTATTCGATTCTTTGTGAGGAAGAGTAATTTGGTCTTTAAATATCTATAAATATACCTTCAAACATGAAGGACTGATATTTGGTAGGTTTTCCATATTTGCAGAAGACATTCAGTATCAAGGTTGGAGGTGGAGGGAGTAGACTATAATGTACATTATCATATAGGGGCTTGGCACCCTGTAAATTCTCAATAAATGTCAGATGAATGAATGAGTGAATAAATGTTATTTTCTTTTCTCTGCAAAGAAACAGTGTCTTCATGTTTCAAGAGTTACTAACATACTTGTACAATGGGAATTTTTGGTGGAGAAGTAGCAATTTTTATTCCCATAGGGTTTTTTTGGAAAACACATATCCAACAACAGCTATTTAACTGCTTTGATTTTTCTTCTTCAGGTCCTTTACTAAACTACAAAATAACATTTATAGGCCACATGGCCTAAGATGATATGGAAAAATTAAAGCCCATCTATAATTTGTCAATGAGGGAGTAAAGCTAACAAGACACAACAAAAGTGGAAAGTATAATCACTGCACTTCTGGAATCTGGCAAACATTGTAATTACTAGAGTCAAAACAATCACCAAATTTCAGCTAGGATTTGTTGTGGGTGGTGAGGTAGTAATGTCAGTAAGTGATTTATGAAATTTTGACAATGGTTTTATTATTTAGTAGAGGACATTAGAAGAGTTAGATTTAATGGGATGAACAAATATCTAAAGAAGTGAAAAAGACAGATACCCCAGGGATGGAGAGCAGCTGCTAATTTATATCCCAAACTTCGTTTGTGACCCTGTTATAGAACCTGAATCTTGGGGCTTAGAGAATTTATTGGCTCAGGTGTAGGCATTTCCATCAGGGTATTTTTGTGACCATGATAAGTGAGCTGAATCTGGGGCTTAGAAAAACCCATTGGATCAGTCTTAGGCATCCACATCTGGGAATTTTAATTTAACATCCAAACCATCAGCTTCTACTGTACACAGTCCATCTCAATTTCACCGAAGTGTTTGGAACGTTTAAGTCTGGTCAAATTAGAATTAAAATTTTGCAGCTATCTATTAAAATTACAAACTTCGGCTTCCCTGGTGGCACAGCGGTTGAGAGTCCGCCTGCCGATGCAGGGGACACGGGTTCGTGCCCCGGTCCGGGAAGATCCCACATGCCGCGGAGCGGCTGGGCCCGTGAGCCATGGCCGCTGAGCCTGTGCGTCCGGAGCCTGTGCTCCGCAACGGGAGGGGCCACAGCAGTGAGAGGCCCGCGTACCGCAAAAAAAAAAAAAAAAATTAAATAAATAAATAAATAAATAAAATAAAATTACAAACTTGCTTTTAACTTAATCCCACAATTTCACATCTAGCACTCAGAAATACACCAGTACACACACACACACACACACACACACACACGCAAAATGTGAATACCACTGCTCATCTCATACATACATTGTAGTTGTGAAATGTGCTCCATTAATTGGAATACGGGTTAAATTAAAATGTAACTTCTCAATAGAATGCTGTGCAGTAGCTTAAAAATGTAGACAGACGAATATCTAGACCTATAAAGATATCCAAAATATATTTTAAGTAAAAATGTCATTGGCAGTTTTGTTACCAATGATATTTATATGCACACAAAACGCACACACTCCAAGTTATTAACAAATTATCACTTGAGCTCATGAGGGACTGTCACTTTTTAAGCAATCCACTTTTCAATAATGTTTGAATATTTTATGATAAACACATATTAACTTAGTAATCAGAAATTAATACACATTTTAAACATTTTAGCCATGGAATGAGTATTTTAGGATTTAAATCAAATTTTGAAAATAAAAACATGAAAAGGGAAATTGAAACTATCGTCGTAATATGTGAATCACTGATGTAATTCATTATTTATTTACAGCTCTTTATCATGGCATGTTTCCTTCCAACTGAAAACTTCATATGAATCTGGTAACAAGAACGTGTCAAAATGCCAAAGAACTCAAAAATGTGCCAAGAAGTTTCAACTTTCAGTGAATCTGTGGTGGAGCAGTTCCATTTCCCAAACAACAAACAACTTCACTAGCAGCATATTCCTTTCATCTAAAGAAGCACAAGAATTCTTTCCCTGGACTATTTTT
Source organism: Kogia breviceps (assembly GCF_026419965.1). NCBI lineage: Eukaryota > Metazoa > Chordata > Mammalia > Artiodactyla > Physeteridae > Kogia > Kogia breviceps. Next base: position 69,502,278 of record NC_081318.1, on the reverse strand, counting down.
TTTGTGTGTGGTAAACTATATATAATATAGAATTTACTGTTATAACTGTACAGTTTTGTGGCATCAAGTGCATTCACATTGTTCTCAGCCATCACCACCATCCATTTTCAGAAGTTTTTCATCTTCCTCAAATTAAACTCTGTACCCATTATACACTAACTCCTCATTTCTTCTCCTGTTGCTGACACCCACCCTTCTACTTTGTCTATAAATTTGACTACCCTAAGTACCTCAAATAAATGGAATCAGGCAGTATTTGTCTTTTTGCGACTGGCTTATTTCCCTTAGCATAATGTCTCCAAGAATCATCTATGTTGTGATGTATGCCAGGATTTCCTTTCTTTTTAAGGCTGAATAATAGTCCATTGTATGTATATACCACATTTTGTTTTTCCATTTAACTATCAGTGGACACTTGGGTTGTTTCCACTTTTTGGCTTTTGTGAATAATGCTGCTATGAACATGGGTATACAAATATCTGAGTCCCTGCTTACACTTCGTGTGAGTATATATTCAGAAGTGGAATTGCTGGGTCACGTGGTAATTGTATATTTATTTTTTTAAGGAATTGCCATACTATTTTTCACAACAGCTGCACACAACGGCACTCTTTAATATGAACATTTTTAAAGTCGTAGGCCCAAACGGATCATTCAGCCATTTATTGAACCACAAACTACTTTCTCTTAGTTCAGGCTATGACTAGTTTAGTCTAAGACTAGCTAGTAAAGGTAGCAATGAATCAGGAAAGGTGCCTACTCTCTATGACTAAACTTAGTAAGAGAGGGAAGTATACACAATGTTGCAAAAGAAGGTTGCAAATATTCAGGGCTAAGAGAAAAGGAAAATATGCTCTGGTGAATTCAGAGGAAGAAGAAAATACTGTCAACCCTGGGAACTTTGAGAGGATTTTGGGGCAGCACTGACAATTGGGCTAGGTCTGAAATGGTGAGGAGAAATTAGACACAGATATCGATGGATGGGCATTTTAGACACAGGGGAGTAAGTACGCAAAGGAGAAAAAGCATGGGAAGAACGTGTGAGGTGTAAGGTTGTACAGCCTTTGGCTGCAGGGAAAGGCACAGGGAAGGCAATTGTGAGGAATCAATTCTAAAAGGTGGATTAGGGTCATTTTATTTGTGCTAACTTTGAAATTTAGGCTCAGAAGTGTGCACCTACTGCTCAAACAAAACTTTTATAGGTCCTAAGAATGCTAACTTAAAATCACATATTTTATGTAATCTGAACTTTAAATTTAATTTAATTTTATATGAGATATATATACATATACATGAAATATATATACTAACTGCACGGTAAAATCAGTGTAAGGAATTCCAATAAAGTTCTGATTTTTCCCATGACAACTACATCAATGCTTTTAAGCAATATGCAATATTAAGTTATTTCAGAATCATTTTTCCTCCTTTTTTTGTGCCCTTGTTTTGTCAGCCTGTAAAAGAATGGGCTTAATAACTATTGGGTAATTCATCACTGGACTCAATTCTGGGGCAACAGAGAAGTATTATAGGATTTTTAAACTGGAGAAAAGATGTGACAAAGCTAAATTTCAGAAAGATGACTGTAGCAGCACCATATATGATGGCCTGGGGTGCAGACAGAACTGCGAATAGGAAGCAAGGTTGCCTCTGGAAAATCAAGTCAAGAGCTGATGAGCCTGCCCCAGGACAGCAGCAAGTGAGAATAAGCAGTGAACAGATAGGACATGTGATGTACAAAGAGAACTGATGGGAAGTGGCAAGTAACTAGAGGCAGAGAATAAGGGCAAGGGAAGTCACAGGTGATGATGATTGTGTGATGACATGATGGTGAGACAGGTGACTGGGAGGGAAGATGCTTGCAGTGGAGAGATGCTGTCACTGAGGCACTGGTGGAACATACAGGTCAAGCCATCCACCAGAAAGCTGCAAGTGGGAGAGTGGATCTCACCAGAGATGTCAGGGTGGGTGTGTACAGACTGGCCAATCGGCCAGCACAGAGGAGAGAGTGGGACCCAAGTAAGATCATCATGAAGTGTCTATATTTAGAAAGAGGAGGAGAGAACCAAGCTGGATAAGGAGAAAGATGGGGGATTGTTATAAAGTGAGGAAGAGAAACAAAAAGACAGTGGGGGCTGAGAGGGTGGATTTCAAGACGGTAGAATTTGAATCTGCAGTGTTGCATAGGATGGTAGAGGATACCACTCAGAAAAGGTATTCAATCTGGGGAGCAATTTCAGCAACCTGATGAGGAGGAAATGTTAGCTTTCAAATTAACTGATTGACAAAACAGGAAAATAAAAACAATCCAACACAGAACTTGGGTGTAGACAGTTCTAGCATGGAAAAAATAAAAGCAACTTCCACTGCGGATGCCTTGGAATCTGGATAAAGGAGAAAAATGTTTGAAAATTGGGGGATTATTAAATCCTAGAAGAATCAAGACTGTATTAAAATCTATAGAAGGAAATATCCTTGCTTTGACGATTTACATACTGTAATGATAGATAAATTCCTATACCTACATGCAATACACATGCACCACAAATTAGTTAAGATTTAGTGTGAAGTTTTCAGTTCATTACAGAACTTTCAGCCTTGATTAACCATCATAGCCCTCAGCCTTTCTAGACAAGTGTGAGAACTCAAGAACACCTTGCTAGGTCCTAAGTGGCATAACACAATTTTGACATTTTTTTTCCACTCAAATATTCTTTTAGCCATTATCTTAACTGCCCTCAACTCTGCTTGTATTGTCCCTCAAAGAACTTTTCCTCCCCAGTGTGTCAATCTGCACTTTAGGGAAACATTTCAGTGTTTTATATATATATATATATATATATATATATATATATATATATATATATATCCTTTGGAGAGTCAAGACTCCAAATTTATGGCCTTATTACCTAATCTCTAAACTGCCATAATTATATATTCAGGAGATATTAAGTGGGGGAAAAGTCAGTATACATCAGTTAGTGTGGATCAGGGGCAGGACCCAAACCCCACCCAGGTGATTACAGGCCTCTAGCCCCAGTGGAGGGTTTGGCTGAGGTCCGCCGTTGCTCCATTCCTCCGCCCTGGATCCCAGGGGTGGCTTCCAGCGGACTAGGGAATCTGACAGGCCCCCTCCTCGCCCTCCCCCCGCCCCTGCCCCCGCCCCGAAATGCTCCGTGATCTGGGGAAGCTGGGGAAGGGGGAGATGCTTACTCTACGGCTGATTTCCAGGGCGGTATCTGCAGCCTTCGCTTGGCTTGTCGTGTGTTGGAAGGCACAGGGCAGATGTTCGAGGTCCCCAGTCATCAGGACACAGGGGGACTCAGCAGCACGTATGATCAACCCAGCCTGGCCTGCGGCTGATTGTTCTGACGGTTACCAACAGTTACCAGAACCTTGTTGACTAAAAGCCAATCCAAAGTAGGGAAGATCTGAAGCCAAATCCTGACTTCTGTGACGTTCGCGCGTGTGACCCTGCAACACCCCGCGTCGTACCTCAGATACACTAGGGTTTCCCCTGCCCCTGGTACTGCGTGCCATACATGCCGGAAAGACAGCATATGCCAGAGACCATGAGTGTGTCAGAGGACCCCAACTGCAGTCAGCGAGTAATAATAATTTTATTGAGATCTAAATATCAGAAAATTTAGGTTTCTGAAAACTATATTGGTCTGGAAACCACTGGCCGTCCCGGAGGGTAGGGGTGAAGCAGTGCCTGATAGAGTCCTAGTGGAGCTTAAGGCAAAAGAAAAAAAAAAAAAAATCAATACTGTTGACCCTGTTTTTACTTGAAAATTTGACATTTTGTTTTTCATGTATGTCTTACATTAATTTTGATTTTCTAAAAACATATTGCATTAAGGTTTATTTTGCTAAGTTGAGTCACTATTTGGCCAGTCTCTTCCAATCTTGATGAATTCAGACTATCTTATGATCTTATTTATGAGTTTGGTTCTCCTCTAGCTTGGGAAACTTCGGAGGCAGGATTCTGTCTGTGCCATCACTGTTTTTTTTTGCCAGGACCTAACACACTGCATTTAATAAATGTTGATTCAACTGAATGGGTTGGTTTCTTGGCTCCAAATTTGAACTTGAAATCTAGGAATTAAATGTAATTTTTTGAAATGTATCAAGCTACTTGCATTAAAAAATGCTGGTATCGGAATAGAGTGTTTAAAAAAGTCTCAGTGAAGAAATCAAACACTATTTTTTTTTGAAAAAAAGAAATATTTTATTTTGACATAATTTCAGGATTGCAGAAAAGCTGCAAGAATAATACAAGAATTCCTGAATACCCTTCACCAAGATTCCAAATGTAAATATTTTACTACATTTTTTTTCTTGCTCTCTGTCTCTCATTTAAAAGTAATTTGTGGATATATTGCCTTTTTACACCTGAATTCTTCAGTGTGTTTCTCCCAAAGCAAGGAATTCTCTTTTAAAGACACAGTCCCATTATTGAAATTAGAAATTAATATTGCTATAATACTATCATATAATCTATAGAACTTATTCATATTTCTCTGATTATTTCAGTAGTGTCCTTGGTAGCAAAAAAAAAAAAAAAAAATCCAAGATCATGCATAGCATTTCATCTTGTCTCTCTTTAGTTTCCTTTAATCTGGAGCAGTTTCTGAGTCTGTCTTTATATTTCATGACCTTGACAATTTTTAGGAGTACAAGCCAGTTATTTTGCAGCACGGCTCTCAGTTTGGGTTTGATATCTCCTTGTGACTAGATCCAGGTTATGGACTTTTTGCTGGGATACTGCAGAGGTGATGCTGAGTGCTTTTCAGTGCATCACTTCAGGAGGCAGTTGCTGTCAATTAATCCCATTACTGGTAGTGTTACATTTGATTATTCAATTAAAGTCATACCTGCCAAGTTTCTCCAGCCAAATAGTAAAGTTACTATTTTATCTTTGTAATGTATAGGTTTCTTGTGGGGAGATACTTTGAAACTATGTAATATCCTGTTATTCCTCAAATCAAACACACTATTTTTAGTACTTCTAAAAATTATTTGAGCCTTTTGGGTTAGGTGGGTGGGTAAAAGTGTTCCCAGTAATCATCGAGAGCGTAATCATCTGAAAACTATTGTTTAAATAGCTTTTATCCCAGAAATAAAAATCAGATGAGAAGAATGGTCCACTGAGAAAAGGTATAAAATAATTTACTAGCCTCTTGTCTCCCACATTTGCTATTAATATGTGTTACATTTCAGATATCATTCATGAATATTCTACATGGAAAAATGGAAATGCATACTACTTGGTCAATTTTGTACATTACACAAATGCCAGTTTTACAACCATATGCAAAATACTTTCAGAGAGCATCTTACAGAAGTAAACTACTAACAAGTTAATTTCTATTAGAATCACATTTAAAGATTACATTGTTGATTAATTTTTAAAATCTTTTTACCTTATACCGATTAAGAAGAGGAAGATAAATTTTCAAAAGAACAGCTCTGTTCTTAGGAAAGGAACTCAGAAACTCATTTATTATAAGGTCTTCATGTGTTCCCTCTTCAAGAAAAATTTACAATTTAACTGATCACAAGGACTAAAATAATGGAAATTTAAAATGGAATGTGAAAGCTGGGGGTTAGTTAAGGCACTTCTTGGATAAAAGATTCTCCCTAGATGTCCTCACATTGCTGATCTACAAAAGAAGTATCCCTAGCTGAGTGAGTAGAGAGAACTTTTACCTCCATTTGGTGGGATTATAGCTGAGGAATCCAGCCTGAAATTTTAAAAATTTGTGTAAAATGTACATTCTCCTTTATAATCAATCTTGTTTTAATATAAAAATAAAGTGGCTCCCCCTAAGCCCTCTCAAATCTTTGAGTAATATTTACATTGAAGCAAGACACCCTGTGCTTACCCTGTGGCTTTACCTCCCTGGCATGCTGCCATTGCCTGCAGGCGTATGCATAACCCAGTTTGAAAGCTCTATCATACCACGCATGTGGATTTGGATAAGAAAAAAGAGCCTTGCCTCCAAGTCAGGGCATGTGGGATTTAGCCTCAGCTCTGATGTAAACTACTTGTTGGCCACCTTCAAGGCACTTAATGGCTCTGAGCCTCAGTGTCTTCAACAGTAAAATGAAGGAGTTGGAAGTTTAGTTCAAAAAATCCATTATTTAATTACACTCTCCCAGACAGGTAGTATGTATTGTTCACAGAGTAAAAGATTCTTATGGAGTTGTTGACATGTAATTGTTTTTCAAGAACAATTTTCTAGTAAAAAAAAAAAAAAAAAAAAGTGTAAGAAAAAATTACGCATGTAATGGCTATCATTAAAGCTAAATAATCTTTTTAAATTCTCTTCTTAATATTGTCTTGAATGATTCCAGTCTGGATGTTATTTTTCTAAGTGAGTAAAAAATATTTATGAAATAAAATAATCATTATACCCATTTCTACTGTGTAGAATGAGCATAGAGTAATATATCAGTTACAATCAAATCACATTCTTATATGTATAAAAAGATATATCTTTTTATGATATATAATGACCAGAGCACCAACATTTTCACTGTTATACCTTTAGGTAAAATAACATAACATTTTAATTGACAGCTACAGTATTTTGTTTGTTTCCAAATTTTCCAAAATGAAAATTACAATAGAATGTTGGGAATTCTTGGAATTCTACATGAGTCTTTCATGTTACTGCACATCTTATGAGAACAGGCACTGACTGCCTCTGTTCAGGACCACATTGTAAAGCACTGTAAAGGATATTTGCACAGTGAACAGCCTTGAAAGATAAAGACAGTGTCTACCTCCAGCGCAAAGGGTGGGTGTTTTGTCTTTTTCTGTGCAGCATCATAAAGATCATGTCTCCCTCCTTTATAATAACGATAAGGTCAGACGGGCTTACTACCCAATATAAAAGATTTGGGTTCCCTAAGCTCAGAGTTCCTCTCCTATAACACAAGCCACTGTATGTGACCACATCACCTGGACTAGGAATTGTGGCTAAGGGAATTGGTGCAAATATCCAAACTCTGGCTATGCTGTTACTGTGAGTAATAAACTGTCCTTAGTCTCTGACCCAAAATTCTCATATTTTCTGCTAGCATCTGTCACACTGTGGCTGGCTAACTTTTTCTTCTGCTTGTGCAGATTTTCATTTTTGTTCTTGTTTTTTTTTTTTAATGGAATGCATCCATGCAATGTGTTTTTCAGCTTTTATATTTCTCCTTACCATCTCATGAACCTCCATCTTTTAAAGTCAGCTACTGAATTAAATTGTTGCATCATGTTCCACTGAAATGCATTTTATGGTTTATTTACTCATTACTCTATTGATGGACATTTACATTGTCCATTTTTTTGCTATGATAAACAATGCTGTATTAAATGCTTTTGTTCTCTTGGGTTAGTATTCCATTAGCTGAAATCCCTTGATGATATTAATGAATCATACATGAGTGTCCTTTTCTTTGTAGGATGATATCAATCTTGTTGAAATTTGCCAATATAATTAGAGAAAAATTTTATCTCAATGTTTTCATTTGTATTTATTTAGTGAAGTTGTGTCTTTTTAAATGTTTATTGGTCATTTTTATTTTTTCTGTGAATTGTTGTTTCATATTAATTGCTTAATTTTTACCATGCCAATGCCAGTGACTGAAGCTTTACAAGCTAGATCTGTAAAGAATTTTCCAGATATTTCTTGAAGTCAACAGTGAGTTGCCTCAAGTCATCTTGTAGCATCTGCAAAGCTGTCTTGCTTTGCTCTCTTCTCCCTGGCTAATTCCTGTTGCCCTTTAGATTGCTTAACTAAACTTCATCTATCTCCAAAAGTACCCCTTCACTGATCTCCAGGGTCCATGCCCAGGATGCTATCCTCCGGTGCTTTAAGTGTTGCATTTTTTGAGTTATCAGAATGGTTGTGGGTTCTGAGCTAATGGGGGAAGTATCAGTCTCTCCTCAACCCTATGGCATGCTTAGTTATTGGGGTTTTGAAGGAATATTGCCCATATGTAATATTTCTTAAACTCTCAGGAAAGCAGCCATTTCCACTTCATCCTTACATACCTGTTTTCTCTCAAAATTCACACATGATCCTCTAAATACTTTCCTGTATAGGAACAGGAAGTGGTTCAGGTTTGGAAACATACTGTACTTTCTGGGCAAGCTAGGAACCTCTAGACAGAACCCAAGCTTAACCAAATAATATAATTTTCAATTCCAAACCTGAGTTTGCTTCAGTGTGATTTCACATCTTCTCCCAAGAACCCCATGTCTAAGCTCTGTCTATCTCACCAAATAGCTATCCTTTGACTATCCCTTGCACCTAGGGAATCGCATGTCCATCAGGGTCCTAGGTATAGAGTGTGAAAAAGATGAGGGGGCAAGAACTCCAGGTGGGTTCATCCACTTTTCCCACAGTGGAGTGGGTGGGAGTGGTGGGGAAAAAGTCCAGTGGAAGAACTGAGCAGGGCCCTCTAAGTTATGAAGCCTAAGTCAGAAGCCCCCTCGCCTGAAATTAGAGGTGGTACTGGGTGGAAAAGTCATACAAGTCACAAATATTAATTTCCATTATAGGACTTCATTGTGTGATCTGAAATTACTAACCCTTCCCTCACTTTGCTCAGTTTAGGTTTGATGAGTTATTGATAGTTTGTCTTGAGCTAGCAATAAGTCTTGTTAGTGCTGTTAAGAATGCTGAATTTTTTCACACATATGATGTAATAATCAGGCATTTCAAGCATAAATTCTCTCTATATACAAATGTGTGGGTATGTATATGTTTGTATATATATGTGTATATATGTGTGCATACACACATAAATACATGTGTGTTCATGCATGTATGTATATATTCATATACATGTACACACATGCACACACACACACATATAGCAGGCAAACTCTACAATGCCCCCAGTGATCCCCACTGGTTTTCACATCCTGTATTATTAATCCTCTCTCCTTGCAAGTGGGCTGGACTTTGGTCTCACTTCTAATGAATGGAATACAGCAGAAGGATGGGCTATCAATCACTTCTGAGAGCAGCTTACAAAAAGACTGTGGCTTCTGTCTGGGGCACCCTCTCTTGTCTTCTGGCCCACTCTAAGGTAAACCAGCTGCTGTGTTGTGAGATGACCTATGGGGAGGCCCTTATGGAAAGGTACTAATGTCTCTGGCCAACAGCCAGAGAGGGCCTGAAGCCTGCAATGGTCATGTGAGCCAGCTTGGAAGTAGGTCCCCCTCAAAGGAACCTTGAGATGGCCACAGCCCTGCAGCCTCGTGGGAGACTCAGCCAGAGTCACCTAGTTGAGGCACACCCAGATTCCTGACACTCAGAAATGGAGATAATGTGTTTTTTTTGTTTTAATACGAAAAAGGTTTTATTGACACACATATATATGTACATAAAGCTGGGAAAGAGAAGGGCTCATTGAGGCAAATGCATAGGGGGAGAGGAAGCATCTGAAAACAGCAGTGGGCATCCTGACATTTCCAAGTCCAGGGAAAACTGGCTGGGAGCTTGGGTCGGCCAAGTTAACAGTCAAGCCAGGGATGGCACAGTGGATGATACAGCCAGCTCTCTTCCACTCTCCTAGCTGGAAATTCTCAAGTCTGGTGTAGTTCTGAAGTGGGCTCATACGCTCCTCCGGCTTGCTGTAGGAAGAGAGGAGGTAAGTTTCACTTAAAGGGGCTGAGCCACTTTCCAGTGAGGCAAAGTCCATTGCAAAGTTAATGCAAAGTTCACAGTTTGCAGAATAAGATCTGCTCTTCATTTGTTGAGTTTCTTCATAGAAGAAAGGAATTAGCTGATGGCTCCTATGAAGTCCTGGGCAGGTTATGAAGCTGCCAGACTCAGATGAGCACAGGCACAGCTGCCCTGACCAGGAGCCTCCAAACACAATGCTGCCTCCTCTAAATCAGAGGGGTGTCCTGACTTGGGGGCACCAGTGTTCTTACTGAGAGTAGAGGTTCCTCTCTAAATATGGATGGTGCTATGTCCCCATGGCACTACCTGGGTTTTGGTCAGATGCTTTGTATGAATGCAGCACTCGAAGTGTATCCAGTCACAGCAGGTGTGGTGCTGTCCCACATCGCCCCCCCGTTCTCTGTTTGTTCTTTTAATATTGAGCTGCATGAGCTGTTTATATATTTTGGAGATTAATCCTTTGTCCATTGATTCGTTTGCAAATATTTTCTCCCATTCTGAGGGTTGTCTTTTCGTCTTGTAGTTTCCTTTGCTTTGCAAAGGCTTTTAAGTTTCATTAGGTCCCATTTGTTTATTTTTGTTTCTATTTCCATTACTCTAGGAGGTGGATCAAAAAAGATCTTGCTGTGATTTATGTCAAAGAATGTTCTTCCTATGTTTTCCTCTAAAAGTTTTATAGTGTCCGGTTTTAAATTTAGGTCTCTAATCCATTTTGAGTTTATTTTTGTGTACAGTGTTAGGGAGTGTTCTAATTTCATTCTTTTCCATGTAGCTGTGCAGGTTTCCCAGCACCACTTATTGAAAAGACTGTCTTTTCTCCATTGTATATCCTTGACTCCTTTGTCATAGATTAGTTGACCATAACTACGTGGGTTTATCTCTGGGCTTTCTATTCTGTTCCATTGATCTATATTTCTGTTTTTGTGCCAGTACCATATTGTCTAGATTACTGTAGCTTTGTAGTATAGTCTGAAGTCAGGGAGTCTGATTCCTCAAGCTCCATTTTTTTCCCTCAAGACTGCTTTGGCTATACGGGGTCTTTTGTGTCTCCATACAAATTTTAACGTTTTTTGTACTAGTTCTATAAAAACTGCCACGGTAATTTGATAGGATTGCATTTAATCTGTAGATTGCTTTGGGTAGTATAGTCATTTTCACAATATTGATTCTTCTAATCCCAGAACATGGTATATCTCTCCATCTGTTTATATCATCTTTGATTTCTTTCATCAATGTCTTAGAGTTTTCTGCATACTCATCTTTTGTCTCCTTAGGTAGGTTTATTCCTAGGTATTTTATTCTTTTTGTTGTAATGGTAAATGGGATTGTTTCCTTAATTTCTCTTTCTGATCTTTCATTGTCAGTGTATAGGAATGCCAGAGATTTCTGTGCATTAATTTTGTATCCCGCAACTTTACTAAATTCATTGATTAGCTCTAGTAGTTTTCTGGTGGCATCTTTAGGATTCTCTACGTATAGTATCATGTCATCTGCAAACAGTGACAGTTTTACTTCTTCTTCTCTAATTTGTATTACTTTTATTTCTTTTTCTTCTCTGATTGCTGTGGCTAGGACTTCCAAAACTATGTTTAATAATAGTGGCGAGAGGAGCTTCAAGATGGCGGAAGAGTAAGACGTGGAGATCTCCTTCCTCCTCACAGAGACATCAGAAATACATCTACCCATGGAACTTCTCCTATAGAACACCCACCGAACGCTGGTAGACCTCAGACCTCCCAAAAGGCAAGAAACTCCCCATGTACCTGGGTAGGGCAAAAGAAAAAAGAAAAAACAGAGACAAAGAATAGGGACGAGACCTGCACCAGTGGGAGGGAGTCGTGAAGGAGGAAAGGTTCCCACACACTAGAAGCCCCTTCGCGGGCAGAGACTGTTGGTGGCTGGGTGGAAGCTTCGGAGCCGCGGAGGAGAGCACAGCCACAGGGTGCTGAGGGCAAAGCGGAGAGATTCCCGCACAGAGGATCAGTGTCGACCAGCACTCACCAGCCCGAGAGGCTTGTCTGCTCACCCGCCGGGGCGGGCGGAGGCCGGGAGCTGAGGCTCAGGCATCAGTCGGATCCCAGAGAGAGGACTGTGGTTGGCGGCGTGAACACAGCCTGAAGGGGGCTAGTGCGCCACAGCTAACCGGGAGGGAGTCCGGTTGAAGTCTGGAGCTGCCGAAGAGGCAAGAGACCTTTTCTTTCCTCTTTGCTTCCTGGGGCACGAGGAGAGGGGATTAAGCGCGCAGCTTGAAGGAGCTCCAGAAATGGGTGTGGAGCTGCCAAAGAGATAAGAGACTTTTAATTGCCTCTTTGCTCCCTCGGGCACGAGGAGAGGGGATTAAGAGCACCGCATAAAGGAGCTCTAGAAATGGGCGCGAGCCCGGCTGTCGGCACGGACAGTAGAGATGGCTGTGGGACGCTAGGGTTGCTGCTGCCGCCACCAAGAGGCCTGTGTGTGAGCACAGGTCACTCTCCACACTGCCCCTTCCGGGAGCCTGTGCAGCCTGCCACTGCCGGGGTCCCGGGATCCAGGGACAGTTTCCCCGGGAGAACGCACGGCGCGGCGCGCCTCAGGCTGGTGCACCGACACACCGGCCTCTGCCGCCACAGACTCACCCCGCATCCGTGTCCCTCCCTCCCCCCGGCCTGTGCCAGAGCCCCCAGATCAGCTGCTCCTTTAACCCCGTCCTATCTGAGCGAAGGGCAGACGCCCTTGGACGACCTACACGCAGAGGCGGGGCCAAGTCCAAAGCTGAACCCCAGGAGCTGTGTGAACAAAGAGGAGAGGGGGAGGTCTCTCCCATCAGCCTCAGAAGCAGCGGATTAAAGCTCCACAATCAATTTGAAGTGCCCTGCATCTGTGGAAAACCTGAATAGACAACGAATCATCCCAAGTTGAGGAGGTGGACTTTGGGAGCAAGATATACTATTATTTTCCCCTTTTTTCTTTTGTGTATGTGTGTGCTGCTGTGTGAGATTTTGTCTGTATAGCTTTGCTTTCACCATTTGTCCTAGGGTTAGACTGACCCGTTTTTCTTTGTTTTTTTTTAATAGAAATTTTTCTTCTTAATAATTATTTTTTATTTTAATAACTATACTTTATCCTACTTTATTTTGTCTTCTCCCTTTCTTTCTTCCTTTCTTCCCTCCTTCCCTCCTTCATTCCTCCCTTCTTTCCTCCCTTCCTTCCTCCCTTCCTTCCTCTCTTCCTTCCTCCCATTCTTCCTCTCCTCCTTCCTTCCTTCCTTGCTTTCTTCCTTCCTTCATTTCTTCCTTCCCTCCCTCCCTCCTTCCTTCCTTTTCCTTCCTTTCTATTTTTTCTCCCTTTTATTTTGAGCCGTGTGGATTAAACGCTCTTGGCGCTCCAGCCAGGCACCAGGGCTGTGTCTCTGAGGTGGAAGAACCAACCTCAGGACACTGGTCCACAAGAGACCTCTCAGCTCCACATGATATCAAATGGCGAAAATCTCCCAGAGATCTTCATCTCAACACCAAGATCCAGCTTCACTCAAGGACCAGCAACGAACAGTGCTGGACACCCTATACCCAACAAAGAGCAAGACAGGTCTACAGCCCCATCCATTAGCAGAGAGGCTGCCTAAAATCATAATAAGGCTACCAACATCCCCAAACACACCACCAGACGTGGACCTGCCCACCAAAAAGACAAGATCCAGCCTCATCCACCAGAACAGAGGCACTAGTCCCCCCAACCAGGAAACCTACCCACTGAACCAACCTTAGCCACTGGGGACAGCCACCAAAAACAACGGGAACTACGAACCTGCAGCCTGCAAAAAGGAGACCCCAAACACAGTAAGATAAGCAAAATGAGAAGACAGAAAAACACACAGCAGATGAAGGAGCAAGATAAAACCAAACCAGACCTAACAAATGAAGAGGAAATAGGCAGTCTACCTGAAAAAGAATTCAGAATGATAGTAAAGATGATTCAAAATCTTGGAAATAGAATAGACAAATTGCAAGAAACATTTAACAAGGACCTAGAAGAAATAAAGAGGAAGCAAGCAACAATGAGCAACACAATAAATAAAATGAAAAATACTCTAGATGGGATCAGTAGCAGAATAACTGAGGCAGAAGGACGGATAAGTGACCTGGAAGATAAAATAGTGGAAATAACTTCTGCAGAGCAGAAGAAAGAAAAAAGAATGAAAAGAACTGAGGACAGTCTCAGAGACCTCTGGGACAACATTAAACGCACCAACATTCGAATTATAGGGGTCCCAGAAGAAGAAGAGAAAAAGAAAGGGACTGAGAAAATATTTGAAGAGATTATAGTTGAAAACTTCCCTAATATAGGAAAGGAAATAGTCAATAAAGTCCAGGAAGCACAGAGAGTCCCATACAGGATAAACCCAAGGATAAACACGCCAAGACACATAATAATCAAACTGTCAAAAACTAAATACAAAGAAAACATATTAAAAGCAGCAAGGGAAAAACAACAAATAACACATAAGGGAATCCCCATAAGGTTAACATCTGATCTTTCAGCAGAAACCCTACAAGCCAGAAGGGAGTGGCAGGACATATTTAAACTGATGAAGGAAAAAAACCTACAACCAAGATTACTCTACCCAGTAAGGATCTCATTCAGATTTGATGGAGAAATTAAAACCTTTACAGACAAGCAAAAGCTGAGAGAGTTCAGCACCACCAAACCAGCTCTACAACAAATGCTAAAGGAACTTCTCTAGGCAAGAAACACAACAGAAGGAAAAGACCTCCAAGAACAACCCAAAACAATTAATTAAATGGTAATAGAAACATACATATTGATAATTACCATAAATGTAAATGTATTAAATGCTCCCACCAAAAGACACAGACTGGCTGAATGTATACAAAAACAAGACCCATATGTATGCTGTCTACAAGAGACCCACTTCAGACCTAGGTACACATACAGACTGAAAGTAAGGGGATGGAAAAAGATATTCCATGCAAATGGAAATCAGAAGAAAGCTGGAGTAGCAATTCTCATATCAGACAAAATAGACTTTAAAATAAAAACTATTACAAGAGACAAAGAAGGACACTACATAATGATCAAGGGATCGATCCATGAAGAAGATATAACAATTGTAAATATTTATGCACCCAACATAGGAGCACCTCAATACATAAGGCAAATACTAACAGCCATAAAAGGGGAAATCGACAGTAACACAATCATAGTAGGGGACTTTAACACCCCACTTTCACCACTGGACAGATCATCCACAATGAAAATAAATAAGGAAACACAAGCTTTAAATGATACATTACACAAGATGGACTTAATTGATATTTATAGGACATTCCATCCAAAAACAACAGAATACACATTTTTCTCAAGTGCTCATGGAACATTCTCCAGGATTGATCATATATTGGGTCACAAATCGAGCCTTGGCAAATTTAAGAAAATTGAAATCGTATCAAGTATCTTTTCCGACCACAACGCTGTGAGACTAGATATCAATTACAGGAAAAGATCTGTAAAAAATACAAACACATGGAGGCTAAACAATACACTACTTAATAACGAAGTGATCACTGAAGAAATCAAAGAGGAAATAAAAAAATACTTAGAAACAAGTGACAATGGAGACACGACGACCCAAAACCTATGGGATACAGCAAAAGCAGTTCTAAGAGGGAAGTTTATAGCAATACAATCATACCTTAAGAAACAGGAAACAACTCAAATAAACAACCTGACTTTGAACTTAAAGCAATTAGAGAAAGAAGAACAGAAAACTCCCAAATTTAGCAGAAGGAAAGAAATCATAAAGATCAGATCAGAAATAAATGAAAAAGAAATGAAGGAAACAATAGCGAAGATCAATAAAAGTAAAAGGTGGTTCTTTGAGAAGATAAATAAAATTGATAAACCATTAGCCAGACTCATCAAGAATAAAAGGGAGAAGACTCAAATCAATAGAATTAGAAATGAAAAAGGAGATGTAACAACTGACACTGCAGAAATACAAAAGATTATTAGAGATTACTACAAGCAACTGTATGCCAATAAAATGGACAACCTGGAAGAAATGGACAAATTCTTAGAAATGCACAACCTGCCGAGACTGAACCAGGAAGAAATAGAAAATATGAACAGACCAATCACAAGCACTGAAATTGAAACTGTGATTAAAAATCTTCCAACAAACAAAAGCCCAGGACCAGATGGCTTCACAGGCGAATTCTATCAAACATTTAGAGAAGAGCTAACACCTATCCTTCTAAAACTCTTCCAAAATATAGCAGAGGGAGGAACACTCCCAAACTCATTCTATGAGGCCACCATCACCTTGATACCAAAACCAGACAGAGACGTCACAAAGAAAGAAAACTACAGGCCAATATCACTGATGAACATAGATGCAAAAATCCTCAACAAAATATTAGCAAACAGAATCCAAGAGCACATTAGAATGATCATACACCATGATCAAGTGGGGTTTATTCCAGGAATGCAAGGATTCTTCAATATACGCAAATCAATCAACGTGATACACCATATCAACAAACTGAAGGAGAAAAACCATATGATCATCTCAATAGATGCAGAGAAAGCTTTTGACAAAATTCAACACCCATTTATGATAAAAACCCTCCAGAAAGTAGACATAGAGGGAACTTTCCTCAACATAATAAGGGCCATATATGACAAACCCACAGCCAGCATCATTCTCAATGGTGAAAAACTGAAACCATTTCCACTAAGATCAGGAACAAGACAAGGTTGCCCACTCTCACCACTCTTATTCAACCTAGTTTTGGAAGTTCTAGCCACAGCAATCAGAGAAAATAAAGAAATAAAAGGAATCCAAATAGGAAAAGAAGAAGTAAAGCTGTCACTGTTTGCAGATGACATGATACTATACATAGAGAATCCTAAGGATGCTACCAGAAAACTACTAGAACTAATCAATGAATTTGGTAAAGTAGCAGGATACAAAATGAATGCACAGAAATCTCTGGCATTCTTATACACTAACGATGAAAAATCCGAGAGGGAAATTAAGAAAACACTCCCATTTACCATTGCAACAAAAAGAATAAAATATCTAGGAATAAACCTACCTAAGGAGACAAAAGACTTGTATGCAGAAAACTATAAGACACTGATGAAATAAGTTAAAGATGATACAAATAGGTGGAGAAATATACCATGTTCTTGGATTGGAAGAATCAACATTGTGAAAATGACTCTACTACCCAAATCAATCTACAGAGTCAATGCAATCCCTATCAAATTACCACTGGCATTTTTTACAGAACTAGAACAAAAAATTTCACAATTTGTATGGAAACACAAAAGACCCCGAATAGCCAAAGCAATCTTGAGAATGAAAAATGGAGCTGGAGGAATCAGGCTCCCTGACTTCAGACTATACTACAAGGCCACAGTAATCAAGACAGTACGGTACTGGCACAAAAACAGACATATAGATCAATGGAACAGGATAGAAAGCCCAGAGATAAACCCACACACATATGGTCACCTTATCTTTGATAAAGGAGGGAGGATATACAATGGAGAAAAGACAGCCTCTTCAATAAGTGGTGCTGGGAAAACTGGACAGCTACCTGTAAAAGTATGAAATTAGAACACTCCCTAACACCACACACAAAAATAAACTCAAAATGGGTTAAAGACCTAAATGTAAGGCCAGACACTATCAAACTCTTAGAGGAAAACATAGGCAGAACACTCTATGACATACACATCACAGCAAGATCCTTTTTGACCCATGTCCTAGAGAAATGGAAATAAAAACAAAAATAAACAAATGGGACCTAATGAAACTTAAAAGCTTTTGCACAGCAAAGGATACCATAAACAAGACCAAAAGATAACCCTCAGAATGGGAGAAAATATTTGCAAATGAAGCAACTAAGAAAGGATTAATCTCCAAAATTTATAAGCAACTCATGCAGCTCAGTAACAAAAAAACAAACAACCCAATCCAAAAATGGGCAGAAGAACTAAATAGACATTTCTTCAAAGAAGACATACAGATTGCCAACAAACACATGAAAGAATGCTCAACATCATTAATCATTAGAGAAATGCAAATCAAAACTACAATGAGATATCATCTCACACCGGCCAGATTGGCCATCATCAAAAACTCTAGAAACAATAAATGCTGGAGAGGGTGTGGAGAAAAGGGAACCCTCTTGCACTGCTGGTGGGAATGTAAATTGATACAGCCACTATGGAGAACAGTATGGGGGTTCCTTAAAAAACTAAAAATAGAACTATCATACAACCCAGCAATCTCAGTACTGGGCATATACCCTGAGAAAACCATAATTCGAAAAGAGTCATGTACTGCAGCTCTATTTACGATAGCCAGGACATGGAAGCAACCTAAGTGTCCATCAACAGATGAATGGATAAAGAAGATGTGGCACATATATACAATGGAATATTACTCAGCCATAAAAAGAAATGAAACTGAGTTATTTTTGATGAGGTGGATAGACCTGGAGCCTGTCATACAGAGTGAAGTAAGTCAGAAGGAGAAAAACAAATACCGTATGCTAACACATACATATGGACTCTAAGAAAAAAAAAAATGTCATGAAGAGATTAGTAGTAGGATGGGAATAAAACACAGACCTACTAGAGCATGGACTTGAGCATATGGGGAGGAGGAAGGGTAAGCTGTGACGATGTGAGAGAGTGGCAGGGACATATATACACTACCAAATGTAAATTAGATAGCTAGTGGGAAGCTGCCGCATAGCACAGGGAGATCACCTCTGTGCTTTGTGACCACCTAGAGGGGTGGGATAGGGAGGGTGGGAGAGAGGGTGATGCAAGAGGGAAGAGATACGGGAATATATGTATATGTATAACTGATTCACTTTGTTGTAAAGGAAAAGCTAACACACTATTGTAAAACAGTTATACTCCAATAAAGATGTTTAAAAAAAAAAAATGAAGGCTAGGACAAAAGCCTTTTCTAAAAAAATAAAAAAATAAATAATAGTGGCGAGAGTGGACATCCTTGTCTTGTTCCTGATCTTAGAGGAAATGCTTTCAGTTTTTCCCCATTGAAAATGATGTTTGCTGTGGGTTTGTCGTATATGGTCTTTATTATGTTGAGGTAGGTTCCCTCTATGCCCACTTTATGGAGAGTTTTTATCATAAATGAATGTTGAATTTTGTCAAAAGCTTTTTCTGCATCTATTGAGATGATCATATGGTTTTTATTCTGTCACAGTTTTTGGTCTAAAGGTGGGGATTTAAGCTTATCCAGACCTCACAACTCTAGCCACAATTATTGGTCAATCACACAAGCCAGGCCAATCAGAATCCTTCTCTAGAATCTTTTCACTATCATTAAGCTATTATTGTATGAGCCTAGAGACTGCCATCAGCCATGTTTCTTTCTATATAGAAACTGGAGCTACAGTAGAGGAAAATAAAACTAACACACAGAGCAAGAGAAGATCAAGTCTAATGGCATTTGAGTTCTTGGTTCTAGCTTGCTCCATGAGTGCTTCCACTGCAGTTTGGTTTTGGTTATGCGGATCAACGTATAATTTCCTTTCGGTTTAAGCTGGTTTGCATTAGATTTCTCTATGTTAAATCAAGAGTGTGACCAAGTTAGTTGATGTGGTAATGTTATCTTGAGGGTGTACCGCATAATATCATGGCATTTTCACATATACATGTTGTTTCTTGGATCTACATCCTGCCACCACTGACTCTAATTTTTATTGCAACACTTGCCCAGAGTTTGCATCTATTGATCTCCCTGCCCCACCCTTCCCCCAAATTAGGAACTAATAAGAAAATTTTGAAATAATTCCTGTTCTCTCCTTCTCTCTATATAAATTTACATTAAAATTATTGGACAGCTGCCAAGAGTTTGAAGTACAGCTGCATTTTGTGAATTAGTTAAATATCATAACTCTGTTTGCAGTTTCTATCAGTAACTGGAATGAATGTTATAAAAAGAGCATTTACTAAAAAGAATGTGTTGTGTAATTTAATGTATGCTAAATGTAGGTGGCCTAAAAATATTTTACTGCATTCCTAGCCTTACTAATAAACTTTTAAAATACTGTCCCTAAAGTGTGAATACCATTCGACAAAGGAAGTCAACTAAGCCCTTTATATGACATTATTTTAAATAATCTTTTCTATATTTTCAAAGTCAGATTGTATAAGTAGTTAATCCATCTACCTATAGTAATGTTAGTTGGTGGAAAATGTCATTCATCCTGCCTTTGGTGTGATTACATACATTCCTTTTCAACTTCCTTTTGTTATATTTTGCATCATAGCTTTAGCAACTAGGATTTCTTTGGGGTGAAGAAAATCCCTTATTTCCGATCCTTGTCATTTACAAATTAATGACTCAAAGTATTACAAGTGCACTCCCATAACTGTTTATCTTGGTGTGGCCAATGCCGAAAGTGACTTCTACTATCAAAATTATTCGGTTCTTTGATATGATCTCTTGCTATTTTTTGGTTCTGTTTTCTGTAAAAGTTCAGGAATTCTGTCAGAAGTCCTTTGACAAGAAAATTTACCAAGAATATTATTGGATTGGTAAACAGTTTCTTTGCTAAGAAAGTCTAGCTTCCATAGCTTAACTTCTTACCCTACAGCTATTTTGTTCCCTCTTGCCACGTTTTTTCCTGAACGACTCTTGTTTGAATAAACTATTTTTTAACTTTATTTTGTAACTTAGATATCGCTCACACCTAAACTGTAGGTAGCTATGGTAACATAACAAGTTCACACTTTGTATTAATTAGGAACTTTTTTTTTTTTTTTTTTTTTTTTGCGGTACGCAGGCCTGTCAGATTGCGGAGCACAGGCTCTGGACTGCGCAGGCTCCGGACTGCGCAGGCTCAGCGGCCACGGCTCACGGGCCCAGCCGCTCCGCGGCATGTGGGATCTTCCCGTACTGGGGCATGAACCCGTGTCCCCTGCATCGGCAGGCGGACTCTCAACCACTGTGCCACCAGGGAAGCCCTAATTAGGAACTTTTAAGAAGCTTCATTTAACTGGTGGAATGACCCCAAGGCTCTTGTCTGGAGTTCCACATAAGAGAGACCCATTGGAAAATCATAAAGTCTGGCTGTGGCTTTTTCCCAGGACAGTTTCTAAGCCCTGGATCTTATATTGTTTATCTATAAATGATCCTGGTTGTTGCTTCCAAGTCCTGGTTTGTCGTGCACAGAGTCACTAGCAGACTCGTTGGCAGTGATAGGTGCTAACCTTGGAGGAATGGTGTAGTTATCAGTGAGGATGTCTTTCATTACAGTATCAGGACACTAGGCTCTACTTGTTTCAACAGTAAAGAAATGCCTTGCCTCCCTAACAAGAAGTCCAAAGGAAAGCAGTTCTGGGCTCCATACAGTCAGGAACGGGGCTCCAGAACTCTGCTAGTTTTAAAGGCTACAATCCTCGAAGGCAACTGTCTTTTCAGGTTGCCTCCCCCCAACGCAGGTCAGCAGTAGCAGTTCCAGGTTTCACAGTTTGACATGGCACTCTTGAGAGAAATAAGAGGGGCGACTTTCCATTTTCACCTTCCAAGAGTGAAAACGTTTTAGGGAGTCTTTCTTTCCCTGAATGCTTCCCTTCAGGTATCCTGGGCCAGAATGGCATCACATGCCCTCCTAAACATTGGCAAGGGGAGTGGTATTGCTATCATTGGTAGACAATCAATCACTGGTGAACTCCTACATCACCCACTGGGCTTCTTCCTTCCACAAGGACATGCTCCTCACCTGGCCTGAACTCTGACACTGCACCAACCTACCATCCCATGGGGCTTCTCCGACAATGAGCAGAGGCTCTGAATCCTCAGTATGGGCCCACTCCATGCATCGACGGGTTCTTCACCCAGCCCAGGCTCTGACACCCGTGTGCTCCATCACACCACTGAGACTGCTTACCCAGCAACAGTCTGTTCCAACAAGTGTTAAAACCTTGCTCAGATGCAATTTTTATAGCAGTCTATTTAAAGAAGCAAGTTGATATGGAAAACATCTATGTACAAAGTAAAAAAAAAAAAAAAAAAGCTATGAGATTTTTCTACTTGCAGGAAAAAATAAATGGGAGTGGTCAGACTAGAAAGCTTTGATGGTACATGCACACTGTTGCTATAGTACCTACAGTTAATAAATGTGGTTTTCATAAATTAAAAAATATATATAACTATTCCCCCATCTCATCAGCAGTATCTCAAGTTACAGAAACAGAGAATAGCAATTTCAAATGACACTTTAACTCTTAAAACTATGTAGTGGTATTTGTCAGTTGGAAATATAAAAATAAGAATCTGACCCTGTTTTGCCAGAAATGAATTTAAAACAGAACAGTTGCTTTTTAAGAGTTAATGTGATGGTACTTCTGATCAGTCCTGACCATAATTTCATCATTCTTGTCACTAGAAGGGAACTAAGAGTGGCAATAAACCTTTTATGTTGCTATATTACCTGCAAAATATCCACAGCAGGCTCATTTTACAGATGTAAAGACTGAGGCATAGTGAGTTAAGTAACTGATCCAGGGTCACACAGCTGTAAGAGGGACAGGCAAGACCCACCCCATGCAGCCTGGCTCCCTTGCCCTTATAGTTCCTAGTGTGTGCTCATCTGAGGAAAAAATAATGGCTGTGGTATTATCTTTACTAGAAGAAAATTAAGAAATAACGAGAGATTTATGAATCATCAGTCCTGTGGAAATTAAACAGCTGTAAAAGAATGATGCAATAGAGTTACATTTACCAATGAGGAAAGATGTTTAGTTTATCACACAATGTTTGCTGTAAAAACTGAATCAGGACCATCTACAGATTATAAAGCAAGTGTTTGTATAAACCTATAAATGCCTCAAGCAGGACTGGAAAGATTCTAAGCAAAGTGTCCACAGTGTCATTCTGGGAGAGCAGACTTGGGATATGAATTTGGAGTATAAGAGGACATCTGAATTTGGGATATGAAATGAGGAATCTCAGGGGATAGAGGTGAGTCAACACAGCTCAGAAAGGAAAGGTCAAGCAGGCCACCTGAGAGACAGGAACACTCAGGAGGTCCATGCTACCCAAGGGGTGGGGTGAATCCCACAGGCCAGAAACTGGGGGCTCCCCTGTCTCAGCTCCATGCAGGGAGGTCAGCTGCCCAGACCAACTCCAGGGTAATATCAGGCATACATGGACCAGGTGTACTCTCCTGGGTCCCTCACCTTTTCAGGGTTAAAAGACATGCCGTCACTAGCAGCCAATGCCAGGTAAATGCTGGACAGAGCTCAAGCCCGTGGTTGGTCCCTCACTAGACAGAAAAGCTCAAAGAGGTGTAAGAGAAACAAAAGTCCCTTTTGGAACCTCTGTTGGGGTTAACCAGCCCTTAGTCATGAACGGTCTACTCAGAAAATCCTGACCTGCTTTCTGTTTAACTCCCTTCAGGAGAAGTTCAGGAACCTCCACCATGTTCCAGGAGGGCAGCTGATGCTGGGGGTGAACACAGGAATGAGATTCAGTTCTTGTCCTGATTTGGTGAGTGGCCAGGGTTAAGGTGTCAGTCAGCTACCTTTGAACCTTGTGTCATTCCATTTGAGAGGCCACATTTTCTTTCTGACTGTGAGTAAAGACCACCATCCAGAATTCAGAGCCATCTGAGTAAGGCCAGGAGGCTTAAACCCCTCCTGTCGTGATGGCTTCTTCTACTTTCATACCAGTCACCATATGATGTTACTTGTCACCGTATGAGTAACATTGGGCTTCCCTGTTGGAGTCAGACTGCAAAATGGTCAGATTCTGTCCCCACGCATCCCAGACCCTCGGCCCAGGATCAGAGGGAAGTCTCAGCCTGGCTTCTCTGGGCAGCTCTGTCTAACTGGTCACAAGGTCCAGAGCAAGGTTGAGAGAATCCAGGGTCTGGGAAAGGGGGAAAGACCCCATGCTTAGAGTCTCCATTGCTACACTCTGCGGGTGGCCCCAGGGTGGGAGAGGACAGGGCCCCAGGGCTTCTCCCAAGATGACATGATGGTTATCCTCATACGGTTTTATTTCTTAGCAAATTCACCAGAGAGTTTCAGTGGTCTTAAGCATTCTCCTAAACCAATCCAGCTGTTTTTCAAATGTCAAAGGCATTTTGGGTGAAATTTGGTGACTTACAGAAGTTAGGAACTTGATGAAATTAAAATGGAAATAATTTTATGGAGAAAAAAGCCCAACTAGAATTTTGAATGGTTTGCACTAAATTTATAGATTAATTTAGGGAAAATCCAGATCAATATAAATGATTGACTTCCCATGCAGGTGCAGGAGTATGAAATGTTATTCTATTTGTTGAGATCAGTATCTCAGAGGACAAGGCCATCTCTTTGCCCATCCTCTTTAAAACAATTTTTTTTAAGACTGACTTGGTTATTTGTGGTTAAATATGTGGTTTGGGGCATAGTCTATGATGGGATTTGTACTTGATCTTAATTGGAGTAAGGCTTCTGAAGCAATTTAATAAAGTGGTGACAGCATCATTTCAATACAGTTGGTGAATCATTTGACTATGGAAATTTCTTGGTGATTTTGAAATAATTAATAGCAAGTTAGTGACAGTCACTCTGATAAATGATAACATTACTCTTAGCTCTCTCTCTGCCTATTCTTACTTCTCACAAGAGTTTTATTTATCCAAAAATATTTGTTTAAACTCTCTCATGTTACAGGAACTGTTTAAGGCCCTAGGGACACATCAGAAAAAAACAAAATTTCTTTCCCTCGTTACATTTTAGTGGGTACAACCGAGTTATATAAAATGACATATCTTTATACATAGCTGTTTCCATGAAAAACAAGAAAAGGTTGACTGTTTCATCATGAAGATGGTGGTACCATTTGAACTGCTTGTCATATTTCTGGTCCTCTGCTCTTCTTAGCACATGGTTAGATTACACTTCCTTGATCCCTTCTCATTGCATGGGGCCAGGTGACTAGTTATAGCCAGTGAGTTATAAATAGAAATAATTTGGGGGCTTCCCTGGTGGCGCAGTGGTTGAGAGTCTGCCTGCCGATGCAGGGCGACACGGGTTCATGCCCCGGTCCAGGAAGATCCCACATGCCACGGAGCGGCTGGGCCCGTGAGCCATGGCTGCTGAGCCTGCGCGTCTGGAGCCTGTGCTCCACAACGGGAGGGGCCGCAACAGTGAGAGGCCCGCGTATCACAAAAAAAGAAAAAGTAATAATAATAATAATTTGGGTCACTTCTGAATGGGAGCATTTAAATGCCAGTGCAAGATTTTCCATGACATTTCTTTTGGTCTGACATGAGGATGGCAACATCTGAGACAGTGGCTGCTTCGTCCGTCTGGGCTCCTGAATGGCTACTACCTCCTCCTAATGGACATGGTGTGTGACTGAGACATTTTGTGGTATTGATCCTTTTAGATTTTGTAGGGGAGACATTATTTGTTACTGCAGCATAGCTCAGCTTATACGGACTAATACAATGTGTTTAAAGGAAAACAAAATGAAGCATTTTTATTAGGACCTGTGAGTAATCAGGTGTCAGGTTATACTTGCACAGCACAATTTGGAAAATATTGACCAGACTTTGTACAATATTCCTTTCACTGGAATTAACTGGAATCAACTAGTAAATGTCTTTTGTTGCCTTTTCTATTTTCCTTTTCCTAATCATTGGTCTCACGTCCCATGGCTGCAGCTCTGGTTCATTTTCTCTTAAGTTCTTGGCACCTTCTCCTCATACACTCCGTAAACCTCTTGAACTGTATCTGGCTTTGACTGTCTATTATGAATACCACATATTTCTGGTTTCATTCTTCCTATACTCCACATTGCACCAAGTGCAACATGAACATCTTCCTTGCATTTAGTCTAGATGACATATTAATTTATTTTAGTGGGCTAAGGTAATGCTACAGCATTCCAATGCATATTGATACACTTGGATTGGCTCTATAATTTTCAGAATTATTACTTTATTAGTAAATGATACTTCAGTTATCATATATTCAATCCCCTTTCCTCCCCAATTTAAATAAATGGGGATTGGTCAGATTGGAATCACTTAGGCAACCAGAACTCTGGGGTATGTTTCTAGGGCAGTGTTTTTTATCATTGGCTCTATGATAACATTACATGAGGAGATCTGAAAGATCCCAGAGCCCAACCAGCACCCCAGCTGATTGCAATGAAATCATGGAGGCTAGGACCTTGGCATCAGCATTTGCTAAAGTCCCCTAGTTGACTCTAACATGCAGTTGAAGTTGAGAATCACCCTTTTAGACATTAGTGTTAGATCAAGTAAAGATGAGAAACCAAGGTAACAAATAGCAGGAGGACAGAGAGGAGAATGAAGCCTAGTTTTGCAGGGCCTCCCAGCAAGGATTCACATGCTATAAATGCTATTCTTGGCATCCATCAAAGTTGTGCTTAGACACACTTGAAGACTGCCAGTACTCTATTATTTGTGCCAGCTTCTCCTTCTCTCTTCTACTCTAGCCAGAGCATGAAAAGCTACTCCTAGGCTAGCAAATATTTAAAAGTCAAAGCCAGGTAAATAGAATCATACTGTTGAGTCCAATAATGGAGAGGCAAAGCCTAAAGTATCAAAGACTAGGAAATACTGGAATGGAACTGGGGAAGACCAAAGGTGAAATGGCACACACATTGGTACA
Source organism: Kogia breviceps (assembly GCF_026419965.1). Lineage (NCBI taxonomy): Eukaryota > Metazoa > Chordata > Mammalia > Artiodactyla > Physeteridae > Kogia > Kogia breviceps. The sequence goes on along the minus strand of NC_081318.1, from coordinate 69,475,900 downwards.
AGTAGGCTGGAGAGATCCATCTCCTTTGTTGGGGCAGCCACCTTCAAAGTGCATGGTGAGCCTGGGCAGGGAAGAAATAGGAGATGGCTTGTGACATACTTTGAAACAGAAACTAAAACTTGAGCAAGTAATAAAAATAAACTTCTAGCAAAACTGCTTCTATATTTATTCTTCTTGAACAGTAGATGAGAGCTACATCACAATTTATTTAGGCAAAGAATATTGTTTATGAGAAAAAATCCAAACAGTTGAATGTCTAATAAATATGGCACATATTAAGGAGAAGGTAATCTGAGTTTACCATGATATTCTTCTACCTCGATATTATTCTTCCATGGTATGTTGGGGTAAATGTGTTATACCTTAAAGATGTATAAAGATTCTCTAGGCTTGTTCAGTATCCACTTTTTTCTTTCTTTTTCTTTTAATTATTATTTTTGGCTGCGTTCGGGTATTGGTTGCTGCACGCGGGCTTTCTCTAGCTGCAGCCAGTGGGGGCTACTCTTCGTTGCGGTGTGCAGGCTTCTCATTGCGATGGCTTGTCTTGTTGCAGAGCACAGGTTCTAGGTGTGTGGGCTTCAGCAGCTGCAGCACACAGTCTCAGTAGTTGTGGCAGGTGGGCCCTAGAGCACGCTGGCTTCAGTAGTTGTGGCAATGTAGGCTCAGTAGTTGTGGCTCGTGGGCTCTAGAGCACAGGCTCAGTAGTTGTGGTATACTGGCTTAGTTGCTACACAGCACGTGGGATTTTCCCAGACCAGGGAACAAACCTATGTCCCCTGCATTGGCAGGTGGATTCTTAACCACTGCGCCACCAGGTAAGTCCCTCAGTATCCACTTTCATGCTTGCTTGCTTTTCCTTTCTCCCCCTAATTTCCTCCCCACCCCCACATTGTTTTTTTTCTCTTTCTTTTCTTGCTTTCTGCATTTTTTAGGTCCCCAACCTGTCATGGTGACTCTCACCACCAGATCAACACATTGGGCATGCTTGCCCTACCCCTATTCATTTCTTCCCTTTCATCAATACCACACTTTCTTGCCACTTGTATCAGTTCTCTAATCTTGAATCCCTGCCTCTGTCAGGAGATTTTTCCTACACTGTGCAACCTCATTTCTCTGCTGCCTCTGCCAGCTCCCTATGAAGCCTGAAGCTGCTGCCAAATCTCTCCAGGACTCCTTGCAGTGACTTACCCAGAGAAGCTTTGTTTAGTGTTCCCACGAAAGGAGTCACTTGAGCCATCCGTGTTTAGGGAAAACTCCTGCTTGCCTAAGGAAGCTGACAAGAGTGGCTGAATGCTCCCTGAACTTGAAGTCTGCAAACCCTAATTGAGAGTTTCATTACTCCACTCCTTGATCTTCTTGCTTTGTATCCAATAGACCGTCTCCTTCTATCTGTTCCAGCTGAAGGCAAAGTCTGCCAGAAATCTGTCTGGGCATGATTTCCTTGGTGCTTCATTTCTATATCTTGTAGTGGGGAAAATGGCAAGGTTTCAGGTAGTAAAGGTTGGCGTCAGCTCCCACAATTCATTCTGCCTCTGTTTCTCACCCTTTGATGCCCTAGGACCTCTTGTTTCTCTGACCTCTGTCTGCTACCCGCCCCAGAGCACATACACACATTAAATGGAAATTCCCAACTTCATAATGGGGTGTGGGTGGGAAGGAGAGAATACAGAGCATCTCAGAATCTTAGGAGGTAGAAAATGGTTTAAAAACAACTTTTCACTATTATAAGATTATTGTATATTTTTTAAATGGATGAACAAAAAAGCTTATTTATTTATTTATTTTGGGGTGTGTTGGGTCTTTGTTTCTGTGCGAGGGCTTTCTCTAGTTGCAGAGAGCGGGGGCTACTCTTCATCGCGGTGTGCGGGCCTCTCACTATCGCGGCCTCTCTTGTTGAGGAGCACAGGCTCCAGACGCGCAGGCTCAGTAGTTGTGGCTCACGGGCCTAGTTGCTCCGTGGCATGTGGGATCTTCCCAGACCAGGGCTCGAACCCGTGTCGCCTGCATTGGCAGGCAGATTCTCAACCACTGCACCACCATGGAAACCCAAAAAACTTTTTTAAAAATAAGTGATGCTCAAGTGATTTCATATTGGTTAAATGCAAAAAAATTTAAAGGTAACGTATTTTTTTTTCAAAACAAGGTTAATTACTGTTCAGTGTAAAGTTCCTTACTGGGTTTATATTTATTACAAAATAGATACTTAAATTCTTAATGTGGTATTGAAGGACTACCACCCACACACCCCCCTATATACAATACAACCTCAGCATAATTTTTCAACACATTCCTATTTATTGACTTAATTTTCTAAAACATAACATATTTTAAAGCTAATGAACCATGGGTAACTCTATTCTTTCTCCCTCATGTGCCTTCCTTTATCATTACCACTCCTGATGACATTTTTTTTCTATTGTTTCTTAACCTCTTTTAATAAAAGCATCCAAACATCATATGTGTAGAGAGAATATCTTGTTAATCTTGCTTTATCTATCTTTCCATAATTTTTTAGAGTATTTTAAAGCAAATCCCCAATATTACAGCATTTCACCTTTGGTACTTAACTGTAAGATCTAGGACATTTTAAACATAATCACAATGCTATTAAAGCAACTAAATAATTTTATAATTGCTTAATGTCATCTACTATTCATTTCATATCCAAATTTCCTCAACTATCTTAAAAATGTCTTTTTACAATCAATTTGTTTCACTTAGTATGTAAGCAAGGTCCTCAATTATTATTTGGTTAATGTGTTTCTTAAGTTTCTTTAATCTACTTCCACTTATTACCCTCCTTCATTTTAATACCCTTCAGCTGTTGAATAAAGCAGCTCATTGGTCCTGGCTAATGTCCTGTTTTTCTGCATTTGTTTCCTGGCTTCCTCATGGTACTATTTACCTTGTGCTTCTAGTGCTTCCATCGCCTGTATTTTTTTTTTTTTTTCTTTGTAACTGGGAGGTAGAGCTATTCAGTCTTGACTTAGGTTCCAGTGCAATTTTTTTTTTTTTAAAGGAAGAAACACTATATAGATGGTATTGTGTACTCTTTATTACATCATTCAGGAGACCCACAATGTCTTCTGTCCTACAGCTGGTGATGCTAAGATTGATTGGTAGATTCAGGAGTTGTCAGCCAGATTATCCCATTATAATATTCCCTCTCCACCTTTTCCTAAAGGTTTTAGTAGCCTTTGATGTTTGTCTAGTTCCTTTATTTCATTAAGGGGTTGCAAAAGGTGGCTTTTCTTCCAGTCTCTCTGCATTTATTAGCTGTAATTCTTCTATAAATAACTTTCTCTTGTTGAAGATTTAGTTACCAGAAATGCAGTTTGTACAGGGAAAACAGAACAAATGCTTTATTTTTTCAATTTATTAATTCATTTTCAGAGTGGTGAATTGGTACCAGAAACCTGCAAAGATGACCAATGAATTTTTTTTTTTTTTTTTTTTTTTTTTGCGATACGCGGGCCTCTCACTGTTGTGGCCTCTCCCGTTGCGGAGCACAGGCTCCGGAGGCGCAGGCTCAGCGGCCATGGCTCACGGGCCCAGCCGCTCCGCGGCATGTGGGATCTTCCCGGACCGGGGCACGAACCCGCGTCCCCTGCATCGGCATGCGGACTCTCAACCGCTGCACCACCAGGGAAGCCCACCAATGAATTTTCGTTCAAGTTTTATTATGAACTCTTGAATTCTTACTTTTCAATCCACTGTAGTCATTATTATTTTTTAACCTGCTACCATTATAATTCAAAACAAACAATATAAAGCTTTAAAAATTTTTTTGTCTGGTGGGGATACACAGATGACAGCAGAAATTCTTAACATAACCTGTGCATCAGACTGTGGGGAGTAGGGGATGACAGTTGTTTCATGTTTATCAAAAGTGCACCTGGGTATGGGTAAAAGATGAGCAGTAAGGTATAGTAAAAAGTGATTCATATGTGGGTGTTCACTATAAAATTCTTTCAACTTTGCTGTAAGTTTGAAATTTTTCAAAATTAAAAACAGGGACTTGGACTTTAAAAGTTAAGAGTCACTGAAATAAACAAGTGCGACTACCTCAAAATAAAAATTCCTGCATAGCAAAGGAAACCACCAACAAAATGAAAAGGCAACCTATGGAATGGAAGAAAATGTTTGCAAATCATATATCTGATAAGGATTTAATATGCAAAAATTTTAAAGAATTCACTCAGCAAAAATCCCCCAAACAATTCTATTTTTAAAATGGGCAGAGGAACTGAATAGACACTTTTCCAAAGAGGACATAGAGATGGCCAAGAGGTACATGAGAAGGTGCTCAATATCACTAATCATCAAGGAAATGCAAATCAAACCACAATGAGATTTCACCTCACACCTGTTAGAATGGCTGTCATCAGACAAGAGACAGCAAGGGTTGGCGAGGATGTGGAGAAAAGGGAACCCTTCTGCACTCTTGGCGAATGTAAATTGATGCAGCCACTGTGGAAAACAGTAGGGATTTTCCTCAAAAAGTTAAACGCAGAGATACCATATGACCCAGAAATCTCACTTTTAAGTATATATCCACAGGAAATGAAAACAGGATATCAAAGGGTATCTGTACCCCCATATCCATTGCAGCACTATTTACAGTAGTCAAGACTTATATCTAAATTTAAGCCTTCTAAATGTACGTTTTCTACTAAGTATAATCCAGAAGTCAGATTACATTATACTGAAATTTGTGATTAAATGAAATAGGCTTGGTTTTTCCAAAAAAAAAAAAAAAAAAGACAAATCTAAATATGTAATAGAATATTATTCAGCCACGAGAAAGAAGGAAATTCTGCCATTTGTGACAACTTGGATTGACCGTGAGGGCATTGTGTTAAGTGAAATAAGCCAGACAGAGAAAAACAAAGATTGCATGGTATCATTTATATGCAGAATTTTTTAAAAAGTCAAGTTCATAGGAACAAAGTAGAAAAGTAGGTTCCAGGGAATAGATGGTAGAGGAAATATGGAGAGGTTGGTAAAAAGGGTACAAACTTTCAGCTCTAAGATGAATGAAGTCTAAAGATACAAATGTATAACATGGTGTCTATAGTTGATAACACTGTATTAAATAACTGAATTTTGTTAAGGTAGTAGAACTTAAATGTTCTCTCTCTCTCTCTCTCTCTCTCTCTCTCTCTCACACACACACACACACACACACACACACACACATAAAGGTAAATATATGAGGTGATGGATATGTTAATTAACTTGACCAGGAGAATCCTTCCAAAATGTATACGTATATCAAATCATCATCAAGTACACTTTAAATATCTTACAATTTTATTTGTCAATTATACCTCAATAAAGGTAAAAAAAAGTTCACTGAGTGAACACAGGGATAAAAGGAGTTAAGAAGTTTCTAAATTTTTAGCATAAAAGGTGATGTATATTATATCTTTTCAATCTTTTTAAGTGCAATGAAAATTTTAACAGTGGCACTCAGCTACAATTTCTGTTGACCTCTGATATGTGAAATTTCTCTCAAATTAAATCAAGACTATTTAGCTATATAGGGATAAAAGAATCTTGATTTGTTTGAGAAACACACTTGGAAAAGTTATGATGAACTTTAATGGGAAACACACTTGTATAGAAGCCTGGGCATAAGGTTGAAATTGATCATCACATTGTTTGTTTAGAAAAGAAAACATAACATTCAAAGAATATGTTGGAAGCATTGGATTTCTTCACATGAGAACACACACATTGAAAATTTTGGGGCTTGGGATAAAGCGTAAATTACAGACTACTTTGTTCTTTAGTTGAAAGTGTTGAGCTTTAAAGATATGCATATATTAGTGGATATACTAAAAATCAGAATATTTTTGCATGGGGAATACTTTTGGGAAAAAAGGAAACAAAATAATAGAAACTTTTGAAATTAATAGTGCTAATGACCAGACTTTGAAAATAATTCTACAAATAGAAGAGTGAAATGACAGACAATTTACAGCAAGCCAGATATGTAGATTTGGGGGGACAGCTTATCATTGTTCGCCTGGGTGGTCTCCCATTTCCCAGAAGAGGGAATTGCTGAGCTTCATGATAGAGTCATGACGTACTCTGCACCTAAGGGGACTTTGTGTGTGGGGAGAGTGGAGGGAGGAGAAATAACTTTTTAAAAAATCATAGAAGGGGGTCAAAAAATCATAGAAGAAACTTTGTAAGTTATATAAAGCAACCCATTTATCCTCAAGAAAAACCACACCTAAATTCTTCCAGACAGATTAGAATCTTTCCTCTTTCTAAAGACCTCCGGAGAAGGAGTTTCCATTTCCGTACTTTAGTATTGAACAGACTTCACTCTCAAGAGCACTGTTCTCTTGCCTATGTTAAATCGTTCGTGATACTGCCAAGATATTCATTTGTTCTTATAATATCCTCTGCATGGAGGAGGACAGCTGAGTGAGCTTTCTTCGTGAACTGTCTGTTTATTCCTCTTTCCCCCTTGGCCCTCTTTTCTCTACACTTAGAATTTCCATTTCTTTAAGGTAGGGATTGCTGGGACCTTTCAGGGGTCCAACAGATAATAGATAACTTGATTTAAGACTGTAGGGAGTGGTGGCAAAGTGGAGAACAAATGCTTCTCTAAAGGTATTTAATTGCATATTCATTATACACACTGGTTAGGCCAAGCCAAACACTGTATGACTTTGGGGTGAATTCTGCTTGAAAGCTGCCCACTTACATCCTTGCTTTAGGCCTTTCCTAAAAGGGTAGGCTATGGTAGTCATGTTGCATTTGCCTATGTCTACAAATGAAAAACCAAGGCTTAGTTTAGCTCTGGTGAAAAATGATTCTTGTCTGTAGTCTCCAGTACTAGAAGCACTCTTATTAAAGGTAATTTTTCCTGGACACATATATTCTGCAGGAGATTTTAATAAACATATTAGCTCCAAGATGATTCCCAATAATCCTTGTGTTCAGTATTCATACCCTTGTGTGCTGGCCCTGTGTGAGCATTTGTGTGGAGGGTATGGTGTGTGACTTGGTCATGTAATCATCGCAGCTTTCACCTTTGTCTCTGGAGGAAGACAGCACCATGCTATGAGGACACTCAAACAACCCTGTGTAGAGGACCTGAGGCTTCCAACCAACAGCCAGCACCATCTTGCCAGTCTAATCTAAGTCGTGTTGGAAATGGATCCTCCAAACCCAATCGTGCCTTCAGATGATTTCAGGACCAGCCAATATCTGACTACAACTAAATGAGAAACTCCAAATGAGAACTGCCCATAAGACCACTTCCTGAATTCTTGACCAATGGAAACTTGAGATGTAATAAATGCTTATGTATTGTTTCAAGCCACTAAGTTTTCGTGGTGATTTATTAGGCAGCAGTAGATGACATGACAAATAAAGTTGGTAGATTTTGAGTTGTTCGTCTACAATTGCAGGCATCTATCCCTAAGAACAAGTAAAAGAATCAATCCTCATGACCCATTCCTCTCAGTTTCTTTTTTTTTTAATTTTCCAGCTTTATTTAGATATAGTTGACATAAAACATTGTGTACCATGAAGGCATACAATGTGATGATTTGATATACGTATATACTGTGAAATGATTCCCGCGATAAGGTTCGTTAACACATCCATCACCTCCCGTATCTTCTCAGTTTCTTTGGCAATGGGAGGAGAGATGTTGTGTTCTTCCTCAGGAATGTGGAGCTAGGAATAATATAAAAAGCAAGGCAATTTTACATGGATACGTGTCACATGTTTTTCCATGCCACACTAGTTTTTAATAATTATTCACCAATAACTAACATTAATTGAACTTTTACCATGTGGCAGCGATATGTTAAGGGTTCTATTAGAGTTATCTTCATATTATCCTTACAATAGCCTTAATAAGTAGCTACTATTACTATATTTTGCCAGTTTACTGCAAGACAACTCTAAGGAGCTGATTAAGCTGTTGTCTAAAAAACTGATGAGAAAAAATGCTACAAAATTTCACTGCCCTAAAATATCTCTACAAATGCGATATCACAGTTACTTCAGTTTCATGGATATGAGTATTAACTTAAGTATTTTTCAAAACTATCTCTAAACAGGGTACTCAGCCAATGAGTACATTTAGCAGGTGTATTTTGTACCTCTGCCTATGAAACTGTGTAGCAACTGCACATGAAAGTGAGCAGTTGAGCCCAACTGACAAGGGCACCAGATACTGTGCTCTGATGTCCATTTCTTTCCACACCAAGGCCACGCTTCCCAGGAGTTGTTCCTGGTTGGTGACTGAGTGTGGCAGGGTCAATAAGGCAGCCCTGCTCCTGCAGGACACAGGACTCCTCTGAAGGATGACTGCCCAATGGCCCTGCCCAGATCTCTTATAACTGTACTACAGTCTAAGTCTCTTCTACCCATCCTTTTTCCTTGCCTCTCTCATTCACTGTGGTCAAACCTCGTCATATTCCTCTCACAGGTGTTGCTGCCCCTCATAAATCTCTCGCATGGCTGGTCCTGTCTTTCCATCTGCTCCTCAGAAGGCCCAGACTAACAATTACCGGTATCATATGAAGCATCTATGATCACAATGTGAAAAGAAACTGGCATGAACAAGCCTAAGAGGACTTGAGAAGATTCAGGAGATAAGTAATCTGTTGTATAATTTTGGTTAAGCAAACTTATGCTGTACACGTCGAGTAAAAGATTATTTATGAGGAGGTTAAGTGGATATCTATTTGTAGCAAACAAAAATTGTCGTTTAGAAAAATGAAAACACATAGGATGAGTGTATGTGGTATTCTGTTTGGTGAAGTTAGGTAGATTTATTCTTTATCTAAGTTACACTTTTGGTGCCCTGCTTCACCTGCCCTCAGCCTACCTCTGACTTTAGCTGCAGCAGAGGTAGACAGTTCTGGGCAAGTTCAGACTCAGGCCAACAGCAGCCCATCACAAGCACTTTGCCAGTGGTAAGGTTGGCAGATTTAGAAGAGAAAAAAAAAGAATATAGGATGCCTAGTTACATTTAGATTTTCAATAAATAAGGAACATAAGGAATAATTTTTTTAATATAAGTATATCTCATGTAATATTTATAATTTAAAAAGTATTCACTGTTTATCTGAAATCCTAATTTAACTGGGCATCTTGTATTTTACTGCACCTCTAGGCAGGAGGGTCTCCACTTTTCCATCACAGAGCTCTTTCTGAAGCCACGGGAGCATCCTCAGCCTGGGTATATGAGCCCAGCAGTGGGAGAGAGTTCATGTCCCCAGGAGTAACCCTCAACCAATGGAGGAGGATGGTAGCTGGGGACTGGCACGTAGCACCTGTCCTTCCAGTGGAGGGCGAGTATTCTGTTTCTCACAGTTTCCTGCACTATTGAGTCCTTGTTCCCTCCAGCAGCAGGTCTCAGTAATGCACACCTGTAATGGCCTCTCCTTCCTTTCTCTTTCTCCCTGCCCCTTCACTCCTGCTTCCTATGTTACCCTTCAAATAAATCTAATTCCATGTCTTGGAATTCACATTTGGGGGACTCTACATTAAGACAACATTTTTATGGATAGAAGTATGTATAAGCAATCCCTTTCCCCTCAAATAATTCCAAGTAGCCATAAATTTGAAAAATGAGTTTGCAGTAATGAATGATCACGGAATTATATGAAGATATAATTTTAGATGCTAAGTAAATAAAAAATTATACCATTATACATTATACACCCTCAATATATACCCTCAATATACAGATAAGCCAAACTAGTATCAAGAAATGCCTCTCCTCAAATAACTGGGTTGATAGACGGTTACCAGCTGGGTGTCCTGTATTCTTGAAGTTCATTTTCAAACTCAGTTTTCATTCTATTTTAACCTCATATTATTCTTTCAAGTAAAAGACAGGTTAATTTTGATGAGTAACATATTTCACTTCATCAGATGCATTACTCAAATAAATGTGAAGAATTTCTTGGCTATAAGATGGTTGGAACACTAATCTTCCTTTTTGTTTTATTTCACTATTGCAAAAGTAAAGACCTTACATTCTGAATCCTATAACAAAATGCTAAATTAAGTCCGAAATACACAGTTCTTTTTTTTTTTTTTTTTTTTTGCGGTACGCGGGCCTCTCACTGTTGTGGCCTCTCCCGTTGCAGAGCACAGGCTCCGGACGCACAGGCTCAGCGGCCATGGCTCACGGGCTTAGTTGCTCCGCGGCATGTGGGATCTTCCCGGACCAGGGCACGAACCCGTGTCTCCTGCATCGGCAGGCGGATTCTCAACCACTGCGCCACCAGGGAAGCCCACAGTTCTTTTTTTAATGATAGAAATAACATGGGTAAACTGTCTTCTATTTCTTCACTAATATTTATCAATGCAGATGCGATAGATGAAATTATATGATACAGATAAACACACAATGGGGGCCATCTTTGTTACGTTATTTCTGGTGTGTTTTTCAGGACTGATGTAAGAACTTATTGCTCAATAAACATTTGTTAGGATGAATGACTCTTTAAGTAAGTTACTAGGACCACTCTGATGAAAATGTTGGCCCACTCATAATAGCTAATAGATTTAGGTAAAGAAACTTCACAAAACTAGATTTGCTGTTTTGAGTTACTAGCATTTTCAATTCAATTTTAAGAAGTTTTTCAATAGGGATTAGATCAAGCATTTAAAGAAAAAAAAGTAAAGCTTCCCTGGAAAAGTGGTTGTTTGGGTACTTTTTTAAACTGAATCATGAAGTTATCAAGCACAGCCTGTAACAATCTAGTAGTTCTCCCCTTCATCCTTGGCAAAAAAATATTCAGCTGGGCTCATGGTGGCTCAGATTAAATTTCCCAGACAATCTTGAAGCTGGATGTGGCCATGTGACTAGATTTGAATACCAAGAGATATGAGTAGAAGTGATGTGTATAATTCAGATTGTGTTGTTAAGAGCAGGAGAATAAAAATCCATCTTACACAAGTCACTGTGATTTTGGATTTATAGTACATACAGCCAAATCTTTATTCTAAATAATGCAATACCTGAGAAAATGTTATTGGTGACAAAAGTATGGTAAGAACCTGTTAAGTTTTCAGTGAACTAAATTAATGTAAGATGGGAATATTTGGCTTATACATACATATGTATATATATATATATGTATGTGTATGTATTTATGTATTAGTTATTTAAAGATCTGTCTTCAAAATAATTTCCCCCAATTACTTGGTTTTGGAGCTCCAATTTTCCTCAGGTATCAAGCCCTTGCCTAATCCAGCTTTGGACTTTTAGGGGGCTTGAGTGCTAGTCAGGTGGTCCTGAAGAGCTTAAAGAGAAAAAGTTGATTTTTCGGGCTTCCCTGGTGGCGCAGTGGTTGAGAATCCGCCTGCCGATGCGGGGGACACGGGTTCGCGCCCCGCTCTGGGAAGATCCCACATGCCGCGGAGCGGCTGGGCCCGTGAGCCATGGCCGCTGAGCCTGCGCGTCCGGAGCCTGTGCTCCGCAACGGGAGAGGCCACGGCAGTGAGAGGCCCGCGTACCGCAAAAAAAAAAAAAAAAAAAAAAAAAAAAAAAAGTTGATTTTTCATACTGACATGGAAAGACTTAAGGACTGTGTTAAGTAAGAAAAGCAAATTACAAGATAATGCATAAAGTATAAACCCAATAAATTAATAAACACAAAAATAAATTTATATATACTAGCTTGGTATGCATGTATGCAAACTCATGTGAGTGTACGTGTGTGCATGTGAATGCATAACTTAATAGAAAATGTAAAGATATATGGAAAATTGTTAAGAGTAGTTTCCTCTGGAGAAGGGCAAGCATTTGGAAGGGAGTAAGGTGAAGGTGAAATTTAGCTTTTTAGTCTATATGCTTCTTTACATTTGAATGCTATATAAAGACTGCACTTAGAAATTACTCATGGAGTTTATATGTGTGTATTATGAAGTTGAAATGTATATATTATCAAAATTGAAATATATATTATTTATACTTATTAAATATTTAAATATTTGTATGTGACAAAAATAAAAATGAACTTAGGAAAGCATGGTTTGGTTACGCTCTCTGGGAAAAAAGTCTTTATATTTTTTACTTTAGAGTTAAATTTTCCAGGGTTTGACTCCTGGTTCAATAACTTGCAAGCAATAGCTAATGGGTAAGTTATATGTATTCTTTGAAAAGCATAGGTTATAATGTATCCTTGTAGGGTGGCTGCTAAATATCACCAGACCATTCCTGTACCAATGCCTGATACGTTAAGGGCACTCAATAGATGCTATCACTACTGAGATTACTCTTAAAATGCAGAAAACTGAAATCTTTTTGATATATCAGGGTCATAATTCATTAAGCCAGGTAAAAATTATAATGAAGGAAGAGAGGAAGCTTGACAGGAAAAATGTAGACAATGTTTTAAATAAGCATACTCTGCAAGTGAACTCAGTAAAGTTACAATTTAAAAAATGTTTTATAACATTTATAGCATTATTTATAAATAAATTTATAACATTATAGGTCACATAAAAGATATAATGAAAGAGCTTTATTCAATGCAGAAATCAATAACTGCCACAAATATAAGACAACCATGAAAAACCTTCAAAAGAAATCTGTAAACTCTATATGAAGAGAGGTTTGCTAAGAAATGTATAAGAAGACTTGAATAAATTTAGAGACATCTCCTATTCCTAAATGAGAAAACTGAGTTAAAAGAAAGTCAGTTTTTCACAATTAATTGATAAGTTTGGCACTATTCCAATTAAATTTGCTGCAGGTTGAGTTCTCCAGAGAAAGAGATTGAGATGGAATTTAGAGTATAAGACATTTATTAGGAATTAACAGTGGGAAAAGGAGGGGGAAAGGAGCAGAATTGCTCAGCAAGTATTGTTAGGATGAATCACTCTATGAGTAAGTTATTACGGCCATTCTCATAAAGATGTTGGCCTATCTCATAATAGCTAATAGAATTATTAATAGAAGGAGAAGTAGACTGAGATGTAGATGCAAAAAGCCTCAGCTAACCAACTGGGGACTGGTTGCCCCGTGGAGTCATCCAGGCCAGCTGAAATGATTGATTTTATTACCACTTCTCCCAGGTACCTGATGGAAGTGGCCTCTGGAAGGGCAAGACCTTGAAGGAGCTGACAGCTGGAAGGTATCTACATAGTCCTCACAGCTGGGCAACAAGTCCTTCCCCTTGGAGGGGTTCTGGGACGTGCATCTCAGTGTCTGCCACGTTTTGGGAAGAATGTGACAAAGTGATTTTAAAGGTCAACTGGGAATTCCCTGGTGGTCCAGTGGTTAGGACTCTGAGCTTTTACTGCTGAGGGCAGGGGTTCAATCCCTGGTCAGGGAACTAACATCCCTCAAGCCCTGTGGCATGGCCAAAAAAAAAAAAAAGTTCAACTGGAAGAATAAGCACACAAGAAGAGCCAATAAATTTCTGAAAAAGGAAAATAAGAGAAAGGATTTGCTCTGTCAGGCATTAAAACATATTTGAAAAGCCTCAGTACTCCTGGTAGTCCTGTCATAAGAATAGACTGAAAGTTCAGTGACAAGGATCTGAAGGCCAAAAACAGTCTCCTGTACACATAAATATTTAGTGCATGATTGTGGGGGAACAGTTTGCTTTTTGTTTTGTTTTTTGAGATACTCAGAAGATTAAGGCAATGATATCATTCATGAATACTAGAGTGCTGTTTCGTACAGCCCACCCTCATGTGGCTGTGGCCTTGTGGATAATTAGGTTTGTTTAAAAAAAATCTGGATAATTTCATGTTCATAAAAGTGTACATAAATGGAAGCAATTAGGTTGTTGATGTAAGTTCTTCTGGAATGAGGATATAAGACCTAAATATTTAAGACTTAGGGCACAGTTAGTGTTCGGCTGTTTACTCTGCTGTGACAAGCCTCTATGTGGAGTGTCACCAGCAGCTATGAGTCCAGCTAGGAAGTGGAGAAAACGCATCTTGATATAATGCATCTGCTTTTCCTCTGTGGATATTTATATGTATCTATCTTTGGCTAATTAAATCATAATTATGTGTGAAGAAGAGTAGGAACATGAGGATTAGTCTGTTCTTGTTAATCTGTAATTCCTCTGAAACCCCGAAAAGTTAAGCGTCAAAATCAGTGAGAAAAAGCTAGACGTTCAGTCAACTTTATTAATTTTGTAAAAAATTATTTGGGACAAAAAAAAAAATCACTACTTTGCACAAATAAACTTTTTTTTTGCCTTTGAATAATTTAATAGCTACGTTTTTTAAAAAAAGATCTCTTAACCCAAGGTGTACTGTGGTCCTCTATATATGCAGGCAACATTAGCCAAGCATCACTAAACATACAGGAAAATAAATTTAGAAAGAAGAACACACTTTGAAATATTAAACACTTTATATTTGAAAAACGTGGCCGATAATGTATCTTATAAAATATAGAAGTAAATGATGTGTTTTTTACTTAGCAAATAGACTTTATGTAATAAAGAAAAATGAGAAAATGAATCATAAAGAACTAAAATGTACACAAATACCTTTATCTGACCTTGGTGATAGAGAAAGCCTTTATAAGCATGAAGAAATAGGCAGAAACAATAAAATACGTGAAGTATATATGTGGTCATACATACCCATACCAACACACAGACACAGACAAAGCTTATAGATAAAAGCACATATGACCTGGTCTCAAAGCAGAGTCTAAGACAAAGACCCATGTGTGGGTGGTTTATTTGGGAACATGATGCCAGAGAGCAAGAATGAGAGACAGAAGGAGGGAGACAGGTTTGCAGAAAGAGTCAACACAAAGGTACATGATGCTGTTGGCCACCCTCTGTGTGCCAGTTCACCCTATCCCTAGGGATGTTCTGAGATAACTCAGAAGGTCCACTTGAAGGATTAAAGAAGAAGCTCCATTTCCCCCAGACCTCATTAGTCAGAGGTAGCAGTAACCAGAGATTGTTGATTCCTCTATATTTTTAGGGTGCAAAAATGGGTATAAGTGAGTTCCTGGGTGTATGCTACTGAGAGGTCAGGAAGCAAGAGGATTGGAACAAAGGCTTCGGGAAAATGCTCTCAGGCTGCACCCAGGAGAAGTTAGGTGAAGCCAGCAGTGAAATGAACTCTGCAACAGTGGCTGGAATAAGAGGTGAGGCTAGAAGACTTAAGATGGGGCATAAGAGACACTCAGTACAACAAATAAATAAGAACCATCAGCACAATTAAATAGCAAATCAAATTGAAAAATACTTCCTATTTATAGCAATAACTTCATAGGTAAAGAGCTCTCATAAATATGTAGAAAGAATAAAGTGAATACAATTTAAAGACAAGAACAAATAATGCAGGAAGAAAAAAATCTGATGATAAACATGAAACATGGTCCTATTTATTACCAGTCTTAGATATGAAAGTGAAATGTTTAAAATATGCAATTTTCACCTGTTGGCAATTCAGTTAAAAAAGTTATTCTTCTCAGGTTTGGGGTGGGTAGAAAGAAGTGGGCACTTTCACACATGGCTGAAGATTATCCAAGAGAATATTTTTGAAAAGCAACTTGGCATTATTCACAAATGTGCTAAAATGGGCAATACAAAAATCAAGGAATCATTCTCTTTATTATATTTTCAGAACTCACAACTAAATAAAACTATGGAATAAATAATTTGCAGAATAAATACAAATGGCCAATGAAGAAATGAAAAAAGAACCAAATGCAATAATGAGGAAAGAAATTAAGACATACAGTATTTCTTACTTATTAGATTAAAAATATTCTTTATCAATTAAATTGCTGGGATTTTTAAATTGGCAATACTAAATGCTGATAAGAGTGGGACTTATACACTGCAGATAAGTTTGTACATGAAGCTCTGGAAACAATTTGGCATCATGAGATCCATTTTAGGAAATAATAAAAAAATACAAATATTTATGTACAAAGATATTTGCTTCAGTGTATTTAAATTATCAAGGAATTAGAGACACCTAAAAAGTTTCTATTCAAAACACAACTACCAATACCCAAAGTTAAAGATGAAATATTAAATTAATTCCTAGTTAAGTCAGAAACAATACAAGATTGCCCATCATCGCTGACAGAAATTAAGATTAGTGGAAAGTTTTAACCAGAAGAATAAATAGCAATATATGATGGAAACAAAAATATAAAACTCTGAAAAGGGAAGAATAAAGTTATCATTATTGATAGATGGTGTGATTACCAGGAAATACTGAGATCAACTAAAAAAGTATTAAACAGTATTGGTACTGAAGTCAGATATAAGATCAATTATCTAATTCTGTAGTTTTTCAATATATATTTAGAAAATATACATGATGTAAGAAAATCCCATTCCCAAAGCAGTCTAAAATATAAAATACCTATGATTAAATTTAAGAAATATATAGACAGATATAAATAAACTACAAAACTTGACTAAGGACAAAAATAAATGGAATACATAAACAAAAATATTGCATACAGAGTAAATATTGCAAAGATTTCAGTTAAACACTGTTCCTAATTAATCCATCAATTCAATACCATATCAATCAAATTATCAACGATGCACCTACGTGATATACTTCTGAGCTGCCCCATCACAAAGATGTTATTTCCTTTGAAAAATTGCCATTTTGAGTGGAACAGAACTTTGGCCCATTCTCAGATTACTTGGAAATCCTAAAAAGATGTTAAATTCTGGTTCTAAAACCACTGCTGAGTAACTGGCATTTTCATTTCCATGCTAAAGTTGTTTACCCTCCAGGATTCTGGCAATGTTGTAATACCTATCTGTAGAGAAGGGACTGAGTTTTCTACCACAACTCTCTTATAAATAATAATGCTTACTCTGCGTCACATAAAGCAAAAAAAGTACTATTCAGGGGACAATTATATACTGATTGGTTTATCAATTTAGTCAAGAAATACTGAGCACCAACTTTGTTCCAGATATAGGCATATAGGACCCAACAGTGAACAAAATAAAGTCCTTCCTCTCCAGGAGTTTACATTCTGCTGGTGGCGGTGGGGAGAGGAAAACAAAGTAAACAACATAAAATGTGAATGGTGATGAGTGTGCTATTTTAACTTAAGGTGATAGTGAAAACGTTTCACTTATGGAGACATTTGAACAAAAGATATCTGGGGCAGAAATGTCCCAGGAGAGGGGTACCACTAATGCAAATGCCCTGGGACAAACAGTGCATTTGAGACAAAAAGTCTCTGTATAGCTGGATCAGAGACAGAAGACGGGAAAGCAGGAGGAGATGGGGACAAACAGGTAACAAGGGACCAGATCATTCACAGTCTCTGGATCATTATAAGGTGATGGAAAACCACTGGAGAGTTAGCAGCTTCTAGGATGTCAGTAGGTAGAGGAGGCTTAATAATTCTCCAGGATAGAGGTTGGGTCAAGGTTGTCATAGTTGAGATGGTGAGAAGTGGTTGGACTCTGTTTATAATTTAAGGAAAGGGCGGGTATTATTTGTTAGTAGATTTGAAATACATGGGATAGAAAGAGAGCCATTAAACAGTTTTTGACCAAATCAACTGGATATGATATTCAATTTATAATCATGAAAGGTTTATAGAAATTTCATGAATTTTTTTGTATTATTTTCAGAACAGGCCAGATTACCATAAATTACTGATGTTAGTTGCTCGGACATCAAGGTGAAAAAGACAATAATTTGTTAAAACCTTTAAACAAAAAGAGGCAGGAGGAAACATTTGGAGGTGATGGATAAGTTTATGGCCCTGATTGTGCTGATGGTTTCATGGGTATATAGTTATCCTCAAACTTATCAAGTTGTATATATTACATATGTACAGCTTTTTATATGTGAATCACACCTCAATAAAGAGGTTTTTTTAAAAGAAAGAAAATAATTTGTGTCCTTTTTAAAGAAATAGAATGCTATTGACACATATTTTGACTCTCTCCTCCCTGCTCCTTTTCAACCCTGACTAGAGAGCTGGGATTTAAGCAGCAAGTGTTGCTTCCAAATCACCTCCACTCCTTTCCCCTCTTTTCCCTCCAGCTTTCATTTCCCCTTATTTTTTTCTTCCCTTTCCTTTTTAGTTTTTTCCTCTTTAGTTGTTCTTTCTTTATGATAGTCCTGACCCACAGGAATGATGGCTCAGTCTTTTTTTGTCCAGCACTGTCCTCAGGACCAGATCCTCTCCTCAGTCCTCCAACAATTTGATTTGAGATATGCTCACTATATGCTAAATATTTCTGAATTGAACTTTCTTCTACAATCCCTCAGAGTCATCTATCCAAAACTCCAAACTGGTCAAGTCACCTTCTTGCTCACAATTCTTCTAAAAGTCCACATTGACTTTAGAATAAAATTCAAACTCCTCAGGAGGGCAAAAAAATGGTTATTCAAATTCCTGGCATACTTTTCTCCCACCTCTTTTCTAGCTACTCCATGGGAGGCATTTCAAGGCCAGCAAAACATTTTTAGCTTCTAAACTTTGCCATTTCTCTTGCTGCCAGACCTTAGTGCACACACCATCTCTTCTCTCTAGAATTCTCCCACCCACTTGCTTTTATCATCTGCCTACTTTAATTTTTCTTCAATGCTCCACTCAGAATTACCTCCACTGGGACTCTTTTTGACCTCCACCAGTGGCTTTGAGCCCAAAGTCTGTCCTCCTACTCTACCCTGCCCTGACTTACGGCGCTTTTTGGTAATTATCTGTTAACTGATTGCCGCTACCTTATGCAGTGAATTTAGGGGAGGTAGCTTAGTTCTAAACTACAGGATAAACCACAATCTCTGGTACATAAGCACTCAATAAATGTTAGCTAAAACGGTGACTAAATGAATGGGGACCAAGAAAGCATATTATAAATCCCACAGAGAAAAAACTTACTTCTTTGGCACTGATATGGAAAAAAATCAGTTTTTAGGTTCAACCTGGGGAGGTTGGCCGATGCGGATGAGGACTTAAGATGTGACTTCTTGAAAGGCTCTAGGCCTTGTTTTGAATCATATGATGATTTCACTGGATCAAAGAGTGGTTTGGCAAGCAGTTGTTAAGGAACCCTGAAACTGTGCCAACATTTCTGAGCTGATCTGCTTAAGAGTGCATAAATTTTAAGGAACTGTAATTATCATGTGCATTAGCCACCTTTATAATTGGAAAGGTAAAATAGTGCTGAAACAGTGCCGTAAATGACAACATTTATGTGCTTAAGGGTTGTCTTTAAAGGCTCAATCTGATGAAGATTTGATCTGCAGAGATACAAGCCTTTCAAGTGCTTCAGCCTTGGACTTGTATGGTATTTGAAGACAGTCACCCTAGGGCGTGGCTGTGCACAGTTGTATTTTGTTTTGCTCAACTTCTGAGACTAGCCAGATTCCCAGGACTACCAAGTATGGCAACAAAACTAGCAGAACATCTAGACCGTCACTAAACAGCTTGCAGTGTCCTGGCAGGAGTGGGCCTTCCCCCGTCTGTTTCAAGTTCTTGTTTGGCAGTTTTTCAGAGGAGCCTCGCCTCCCCAGGCACTGTCAGGTCAACAGCCCCCAACTACTATATAAGCACACTAGAGAATTAGGCCTGAAGACAATATAAACTGTTAGTTGACATAATAAAATTCTAAGCCATAAGGCATTTTCAGGATTTTTTTCCATCTTTCCTTCTAAAAGCAAATTTAATCAGTGCTTCTTAATCAGAATAATCGTTAAATTGTTTCCATGAGATTTTTAATTGACTTAATCTTTGGCTAACCTTACACCAGGCTAAAGCCTTCAATAAAGACTGCAAAAGTACCAATTAAAGGTAAAAGCAATGGCAAACAAAAATGCAATGGTCATAGTAAAAGCATGACTTTTCCATAAATAAATTTTTTTTTCTGCTCTTCAAAATAAACTATTACGTTTTATCATTTCATATTATGTGTTCTAAACTATGCTTAATGTTAATATGACATCAAAATGATATAATAAATCCTTAACAACTTGAGACTATAATAAAGGCATGGTTTACTTTTGTTGGAATTACATTTTGAAAGAACAAATGGATATCACAAAATTCCACATGTAATGATGTCAAGATTAAAATATGAAGATGGTATGAATTCTGGTCTAGATGGTTAGATGTGCAAAAATATATATATTGTATTTCTTTATATTTTAAAATCAATTTAATTTAGAACTCTGACCCTCATTTTCCTTTCATCCCTGCCCCTTGCCCACCAGCCCCCTAAGAAGAACTTTGCAAATTTTCCCCCATATGGCCAAGGCACTGGTGAGGTTCCTCTAGGCTCTATTCATTAGCAATCATTTCCCATTGGTCACTACTGGGCTCTTCATGTCTAATCTACATGCTTCCTTCAGGTCCAGAGGCTCTGCAATTACATTTCCTGCTGGAATCTTTAACGAATGTGGTTACCCTGCCTTTCTGTAGGTTAGCCACCTGTCTGGCATGCTGTCAGGGAGTAAGGCTTGGCTACTGGTCTTTCATGGGGTACACATAACCAACCTTACTCTTCCATTCCCAATTCCATCCCCGCCTCAACTACCTGAATGAAGGAAAAGGGGAAAACTTGGGGCTAAAAACAATAATTGTACACAACAAATATCCCGCCACAATTGTAAAGGAGGTAATCTAAACATAATCTAAATAGCCATCAATAGAGAATTGGATGAATAGTTTGTGTCACATCCATACAACTCATGCAATGCAAGGCTTAAAAAGAATGAGGTAAATCTGTACATTCTGATACAAAAAATGTACAAGATAAGTCATTAAGTACAAAATGTAATTTGAGAAATCATATGAATATCATGATCCAGTCTGTGTAAAAAAAATTTAAACATACTTGTATGAACACACATACATGTATAACTAAATGTTCTTGTAAGTGCAGAAAATGTTGGAAGACATCACAAGAAACTCATTTTTAAATGTGATTATCTCTGGAGAACAGCATTGGAGGAGGGATGGGAAGAGGTGAATTTTATCCTATTTAATGAACTGTTGACATTTTTTACAACATGCATATGTTATATTCACTATTTTATAACCCCAGTTTTTAAAAGAGTAGAAATCTGATGATGTGGATATTTTCCATAATACAATAATTTTTGTATTTGTTCAATACATTTAAAAAATGAGTTTAAGTATTATTAAGTAATAATGTTAATTTTCTCGTTAATGGCATGAGAGCATTAAAAAGGATATGCATTCAGAAAATTTAAAGCAGTATTCTTTCAAACTTCATGAATTAAGTAAATATTGCATGCTGAAAATCTACATGTACTCTTTTTTCTAATATTTTAATACTTCATACTATTATATTTTAAATTATTTTACTGATCTTAAATGTGTTTTGCAGTATTTTAGGGCTGGAAATGTAAAACACACAATTTTACTGAAATTAAAATAAATGTCTTTATGTTATTTTAAATTGTAGTACATAATTCTCAGAGATCCATCTCCTGCATGTTCAGAAAAGCTTCCTTTGCCTCAACTGTCCTTTTCCTTGTTTCTCATTGTTTTGTTTGTTTGTTTGTTTTGTTGTTTCTTTTTTTCGGTACGCGGGCCTCTCATTGTTGTGGCCTCTCCCGTTGCGGAGCACAGGCTCCGGACGCGCAGGCTCAGCGGCCATGGCTCACGCGCCCAGCCGCTCCGCGGCATGTGGGATCTTCCCGGACCGGGGCACAAACCCGTGTGCCCTGCATCATCAGGCGGACTCTCAACCACTAAGCCACCAGGGAAGCCCTCATTGTTTGATTAAATTATATATTATAGGAAGACTGTAAAGAGCAGAGTTTTGAATTATGAAAGTAACACTTACAGGAATGAAAGGCCTGAAAGCTTTAAACTGAATGTTAAACATGAAAAACTACTACCAAAGCATAAAATACAAGTAAGAGGGTGGCATGAAATGAGGGTAGCTGGTTTACGAAGGTGTTTGTTCTGCAAGTAAAAGGAGCAAATGACACTTTTACACGAAATGTTTAGGCTCCCCTTTTTTAAAGGTAATTCTGGATCTCACTGTGGAGAGTGCATTTTTGGGTGATGAGAAGAGATCTGTTAAAAGGTTATGGAAAGAGTAGTTCAGGAAAATAACGATGGAAACTTGAACTAAGCCAGTGGTTTTGCAGGGGAAATAAAAGAAGTCTTGAAAAATGTTTATTATTTATGGTTTCACATAAAACACAGGGCATTCATCTGATAAGCCTATACAAACGTCACTGGCAAAGGCCATTAACAATTCTCAGGAAATAAAAATAAAAATAGAATCTAGGTAATAAAATAAAGTCTAACCTTTTTTCTTCTCCTTTGTGCTCAGTCTAGGTTCACTCGCTTACAGGGTACTGCGGGCAGAGGTCTCTCACCCGGCACTTCAGGCCAGAGTTCGGAGCGTGAAACACTGCAGCCACCACCTCAGTTAGAGAACCCGGTGCAGAAGCGAGGTGCACGTCCCCGCAATTCAAGATGGAGGCCGCGGGCCGTGTGCAGAGACTCTGCGCTCGACACCGTGATCTGAGGCGAGCAGCACAGGTGCGACCGCCAAGTGAGAACTCCGCCCCCTGCCCCTGACGAGACCCTATAAAGCAGCTCCGTCCAGGACCTATTGGGAGTGTGCTCTAGAGCGGGAGCTTGAACGTCTCCTTCTCTGGCCAAAGCATAAAACTTTCCTTTGCTTCTGAAGTGAACTCATTCTCATTCTGTTGGCAAAGGATATTGGCCAGGAGAACACCTGCTGGGGACCTACTTGGGAGGCGTGGTAACGCGAATATATCTATACAGTATTTCATCCTTCTTGGGAATTACAGAAAGTAGGGAGTTAGATTTTAAAAGCCTAGGGGCATGATTAGTTGGCAGTAGATATGTATGTGAAAGTCTTAGTGTTATTTGACAAAGTGTTTCTAAACCAAGTTCTATTGTGCTAATATTACAGGAAAGCATCCTAGTGAAACTGATGTCAGCCGCTAGACAGATTTCTTGAGTTCTGATTCCAGTTGTCTCTTAGAGACTTTCTTCTGGATTTTTTTAAAAAATAAATTTATTTATTTTTGGTTGTGTCGGGTCTTCGTTGTTGCACACAGGCTTTTCTCTAGTTGTGGAGAGCGGGGGCTGCTCTTTGTTGTGGTGCACAGGCTTCTCTTGTTGCAGAGCATGGGCTCTAGGCACACGGACTTCAGTAGCTGTGGCTCGCAGGCTCTAGAGAGAGCAGGCTCAGTAGTTGTTGCTCACGAGCTTAGTTGCTCCGCGGCATGTGGGATCTTCCCGGACCAGGGCTCGAACCCACGTCCCCTGCATTGGCAGGTGGGTTCTTAACCACTGTGCCACCAGGGAAGTCCTTCCTCTGGGTTCCTATCAGCACCCTAACCTCATTCTAACTCAGCCCAAACTCATTCAACTCTGAACTCTGCCAACCCCGGTTCTCCTGACACCTCAGTCTCTCCATGACCCAGCTTTAAAACTTTATTTTCACCTTTGCCTTCATTTCCAATCACCTACCAACCCACCTCCCTAGTATCTCTAATCTCTGTTCTAGCCTTTCCTCTCTCCTTCATGTTCAGTATCTGTTTTTCACCTGAGCTCTTGCAACACTATTTCCCCCTTCTTGTGTTGCAATAAAACCACACCTAAACCATCCCAGAGGTTGCAGCTAGATTCAGTCTCCTGAAACATCATTTTGATCTTGTCATTTCCCTGTCAGGGGAAATCCGTCAGGGCTGGTAGAAGTTTTATTTAATAAAATCACATGGGAGGGAATTTCCTGGTGGTCCAGTGGTTAGGACTCCGCACTTTCACTGCCGAGGGAGCGGGTTCAACCCCTGGTCAGGCAACTAAGATCCTGTAAGCCGTGCAGTATGGCCAAATAAATTAAAAAATAAAATTTTAAAAATCACATGGGAAAACTCTTCAGTATTATCTACTAAAGTTGAGCATACGCACATCCTGTATCTCATCTATTTCACAAGTAGGTATATATCCAACAAAAATGTATGCCTATATGCATCAAAAGACAGGTACTAGAATGTTTAGAGAGGTGTTATTCATAATAGCCAAAAGCTGAAATCAATCCAGTCTAGACTGGATAAATACATTGTGGACGTCCATGCAATGTAATAGTACACAACAGTGTAAAAAGTCATTTCTAAATCAAATTCTAAAACAGGAAAAACTAATAACTGGTGTCAGAAATCAGAATAGTGGTTTATTTTTAGAGAGGAGGAAGGAAATGGTTACAAGGAAAGGACAGGAAGGGAACTTCTGAGTACTGGAAACATTCTATCACTTTACCTAGGTATAAGTTACACAGCATTTTCACTTTGTGAAAATAAAAATAAACACAGCCACACAAACACACCACACATCCTTCAATGGCTCTCCATTGTCCACCAAATAATGTCCAGACTTCTAACCCTACAAAACAGGGTTGTAGTCCATGATCTGTTCCAATCTACCTTTCCAATCAATGTAGTCACACTTTTTTTTCCCATTTTCCCTATCACAGTCCCTTCACTCCAGCTACATTGTTGCTGTGGAATCCTCTACACCACAGCTTCCATCTGTACATAACTTAGAGGCAAATTACTTCATTAAAAATATCAGAGGGACTTCCCTGGCGGTCCAGTGGTTAAGACTGCACGCTTTCAATGCAGGGGCCATGGGTTCAATCGCTGGTCGTGGAACTAAGATCCCACATACCATGCAGCGTGGCCAGAAAGAAAAAAAACATCAGAATTGAAATTAGAAATGTCTATAACAACTTTATTTCCCAGAAAAGACGGTGGCATTGTTGGGCCAAATGCTCTGCTGAATTCTTTTTGTTCTCCAGTTTTCTGACATACCAGGGAACTAGCAACTGTTAAGTCTCTATTGGTGACGTAAGTTATTACCATCTTTGTCTTGGCCGTGACACCTGCTGTTACTTGAGTAAGAGATTCCTCAGGAAAGAGTGAAGCCAGATTGCATGTTGCCCCATCTAGGAGACTGATGTGGCTATGGTATGTTCCGCGGGCTGGTGGAAAACAATCAAAATCACAGTGATCGAAGTACTTTGCCTAAATCTGAGTTCACACTGGTATCTGAGAGAATCAGATATGACTGCCAAAATTTCTAGTGAGCAATGACATCACTGTAAGTAGTAACTGTTGTGACCATCTCTGTGGAACAAGCATTAATCAGTCACTGGGGGACACTGAGAACATCCAGTCTGTGGGGAGAAATAAATGCAAGAAGAGAAAAAGGGGTCGGGTTTTGGTCAGCTGGGCTGAGCTTTAGGGCAGGACTTCCATCTGACTGTGCGAACTGGAAGACTGAGGTAGAGGCCCAGTTAAAATAGATGAGGTGACTGTGATGGAGACTATGGGGACAGGCCACAGTTAGGAGGGCACATGTGATTTGAGAACAGTATGTCTCAACTTTTATCACACATAAGAATGACTTGGAGAGCTTGTTAAAACACACGTTCCTGGGTTCCACCCCTATGGATTCTGATTCTGAGATCAGGCCTAGAAGTTGCATATCTAGCAAACTCCCAGGTAAAACGTGGTTTTACAACAACTATTAGGCTTGTGGAACAAAACTAGTTCTAGCTCCCAGGCAGCACTGGGGGCAGGATATTTAATACGAGAAAGAAAAATATATGATATTGCTTATATGCAGAATCTTAAAAAAATCGTACAAATGAACTTATTTACAAAACAGAAACAGACTCAGACTTAGAGAACGAACTTATGGTTACCAGGGGGAGGGATACATTGGGAGTGTGGGATTGACATGTACACACTGCTATATTTAAAATAAAATGCCTTTCCAAGAAAAAAAAAAAAAGGAGGATATTTAATATGCTGCCGGCCTTGGTCAAATTGAGTTTAGGTACTTGTGTGAGCTAAGCGTACAGAATGAGGACATCAATTCCTATGGAGCAAAGTAGCAAATGCCAATAAAAAGGACAACTTACATCCTAGTTTGTACAGTCAGATGGAAACCCTATCCCTACTGTCCTAACTTGCTCCCTAGAGCTTGCATGTGAGGTTTTCCTTAAGAGTGGCGTGCTGCCATTTTTAGGAAATTTACTGGAGAATTTGCCTAGGCCAGTAGTTTATAACCTGGGACGATTTTGCACACCAGAGGACTGTTTTTGATTGTCACAACTGGGTGAGGGAGGTGCTATTAACATCTAGTGGGTAGAGCCCAAGGATGCTGCTAAACATCCTAGAACATAGGGGATAGCTCCAGCAACAATTATCCAGCCAAAAATGTCAGTAGTACCAAGACTGAGAAGTTCTACCTAGAAATATATCCACCACATTTGGAATTTCCACTTGGGTTTTATATCAGGTTACACTGGATTATAAGCAGTATTATCTAAATTAATATTATCTCTGTTGAGGAAGCTTATAGGAAAAGGAATATTTACATAGTAAACCGAAAGCATTTAAACAAAACAAAAATAAAGAGACAACTGAGAAAGGTGGTGAACAAGGAAGAAAGTGATACAGGAAGATCAGGTCAGGGGAGCTCCTTTAGTGGAATACTAAAGAGGAACCTTTGGGAAAAGGAAGAGGGCAGGCTCCATGCCTCATTCAGCTCTGCAGTCCCTGGACTACAGCACCTATGATAAACACTGGTTTCAACACATGTTGATATGAAATAAATGCAAGATGTTAGCCCATCCTCTTTTTAAGGATTTTTATGAATGAAGAGTCTGTAAGTAGTTTTTATTTTCTTCTAAACTAATGATGGCGACTTTTCCAGCTTACAGGTTCTATCTTATTAACTGGAGCTCTCTGAAAATAGTTGAAATCCATAGAGGACCAGATATAGCTCACCAGATATTGCATTCAATAAATATGTTTTGTGTATGTTTATTCTGATTCTTCTCTTGTCAAAGATAAAAAGTCAGGCTAATTATTTTCTTAATCAAATAATATTTACTCATTATTTCATATTTAATCCTTTCTCATGACTTTTTGTTCCCCACCTTAAACAGGATAATTGCATTTATTTGAGTCTTTTCTATGTTTTCCAAGGTCATTTTTAAGTTCAAAGACTCTAATGAGAAACAGTAGGCTTAGACTCATATTCAGTGACTATTTTTTCCACATTTCTTCCAGGCCAGGTTTTGTTCTAGACATGTTCACATTTTCTTATCTCTCTGTGAGGTAGGTAAGCTTGGTCATGTTTTACAGTTGAAGGAACTGACTTAGAGAGTTTCAGGAAATACATCCAAGTTCATACACATTATAAATGGCAGAAATAAAATTCAAATTCACATTTTCAGATTACAGTGCCAAGAGTCATATAATAAACAATACTATTTTAGAGTACTAAAATTACTTTCAAGCTTTTGCATATCAGACCAATAATAGTAATTCTGATATCATTATTTGATTATTAGTAATGACATCACATTGATGACTCAGCTGAGACCTGGAAAATAAGTTTCAAAGCTTGCCCAAAGAATGAAAGTTACTCAGTCACCATATTAAATGACTCCATGCTTTGAGGTCCTAGCATTCTTCACAAAAATGAATGGCTTAATTACTATTTCTTCATTTTTGTTTTTTGAAGATGTTGGGGGTAGGAGTTTTATTAATTAATTAATTTATTTTTACTGTGTTGGGTCTTCGTTTCTGTGCGAGGGCTTCCTCCAGTTGCGGCAAGCGGGGGCCACTCTTCATCACGATGCGCAGGCCTCTCACTATCGCGGCCTCTCGTTGCAAAGCACAGGCTCCAGACGCGCAGGCTCAGCAGTTGCGGCTCACGGGCCCAACCGCTCCGGTCATGTGGAATCCTCCCAGACCAGGGCTCGAACCCGTGTCCCCTGCATTAGCAGGCAGATTCTCAACCACTGCGCCACCAGGGAAGCCCTATTTCTTCATTTTTAAGCAGATAATATTGTGTTAATTATTTATGGCTATGTAACAAATTACCCCAACTTAGTTAAAACTTTTATTATTTCATAGTTCCTGTGGGTGCTTCTGACTTAACGTCTCTTATAAGATTGCAGTTAGGGTGTAGGCCAGGGCTACAGCCTCATGTGAAGGACTGGCTGTGGAGAGATCTGCTTTCAAACTCACTCATGTGGTTGTTGATAGAATTCAGGTCCTCATGGGTTGTTTGGCTGAGGGCCTCTGCTCCATGTTGGTGAGAGACATCAGTTCCATGTCCCTTAGGCTTCTCCATATGAAAGCTTACATTATGGGAGCTGACATCCATAGAAGCAAGTGAGATGGCTAGAGCAGGCAAGCAAGACTGAAAGTCGCAGTATTTTGTTAACCTAATCATAGAAGTCACATCTGAATGCTGAATTTTTCCTGTCCACATATATCAACCACATTGCCTTCATTCCTCATTTTGCTCCTGCTCGAGGGGATATCCTAAGGCTGCGCCTACAGAATACTAGGTACAGAGCAGATTTAACAATTATGAGGTAGTTTGGTCAATTTGATTAGCCCAACCTAATAATTAAACTGCAGATTAAATTATCTTCTCCTCCTCCAGGGTTTAGGACTCCACACCCAACCTGGGTTCAATCCCTGGTTGGGGATCTAAGATCCTGCAAGCTGCACGGTGCAGCCAAAAAAACAAACAAACAAATCTCCTCCTCCTGACACAAAAAATAGTAAGGGGGAAGAGATTAGATATTTTGATGCTCCTACTTCCTTTAGACATTGTGTCTACCAGTCAATGGTTAATAGTAACATACTTCATGTATTTAATATGAAGTCCCCTGATAAGCAGGATAAGAAATCCTTCATAGTTACTATTGTAGAAGGATGTCTGATCTATAATCTCTATGTGCACAGAATAAACTGATGTATTATTTTCCAGGAAGGATGTTAGAATAAATGACTATATACAATCCTAAGATAGAGATCAGATTGGCAGCGCAGTAAGTCCCCTACATACGAACCTTCAAGTTGTGAACTTTCAAAGATTCGAACATGCGTTCCATCAACATCAGGCGTGAGTGAAAGTGCAGCTTGCCCTCCGTCCCGTTGCTGACGATCCTTCAGCTCTACCATCTCCCACCTCCTCTTCCTCCTCCAGTCAGTAACTCTTCTTTCCTGTTCACTCAATGCCAGCCCCCATATGCCAGCTGTTGTACTGTACTACTATAATCTTCAAGGAACTGTACAGTAAGTTTAAAAATGTTTTCTTTATTTTGTGTTTGTATTTTATGTATTATTTGTGTGAAAACTATTATAAATTTACTACAGTACAGTACTATATAGCCGATTGTGTTGGTTGGGTCCCTGGGCTAACTTTGTTGGACATATGAACATGCTCTGGGAACGAACTCATTCGTATGTAGGTGACTTACTTGTATGTATATATTGACTTTTTTGAATTTCGTTTTTAAAAAATTTTTCATTATATAGAATTTTGAACATATACAAGAGTAAACAGAATAGAATATCCAGAATCGTGCCCCAACAGCCATCAAATCATGCCCCATCCACACACCTAACTACCCCCCTCCCATGTTGTTTTGGAAGTTTATTCCAGGCATCATATTATTTCATCTAGGAACATTTCAGTATATACCTCTAAAAGAGAAGCTGTTGTTGTTTTTAAGTAAAACCACAGTACCATTTTTCTCCTAATTATTCCTTAGTATTATTAAATAATTAGTCTTTTGTTCTTAATTGTACTTTCTTTTGTAGTGAGATAGAGATAGATAGATAACAAGTAGTTCTCAAGTGGAGTCATTTTAGCTCACAGGACGCTTGGCAATGTCTGGAGACATTTTTGGTTATAACTGGGGGTGCTACTGGCATCTAGTGGGTAGAAGCCAGGTATGCTACTAAACTCACAAAATGCCACCCCCCCATAACAAAGAAGTATCTATTCCAAAATGCCAATAGTGCCACTGTGGAAAAACCCAGATGACTGATGATAAATGGATAGATAGATAGACAGATAGATATGAATAGCAGTTACAATAGGAAAAAGTTTATAAAGAGATGTATCCATGCCTTAAGGTGAGTTTAATAGCCACACAAAGTACAAAAAAATGGATTTAAAAGTGAAAAGACATTCAGAATTTTGATTCCAATCAAAATGTCCCACCAATCAGTTGGAATTTCATAATAGTTTTAAGGATAGAGATTAGTGGCCTCGTAGTAATTAATGGAACATCTGTGCCTTGTGTGGATAAACAGAAAACTACCATGTTTCTTATGTGAGCAGCAGAGCCAAAGGAAGTAATGAACAAAATGTTCAGTAAATCCAGGTAGAACATGTGTTCTGCAGCAAATGAAAAACCTTGTAAAAATTATCTTGAATTTGCTAAACAATAATCTGTCAGAAATGGCTTTCTTTCACGTAAAATGGGGCAATGAATGTTAACGCTTGTGTCACATTTTTAAGATGAAAATTGATATTAGTTACTTTAATGCAGACAGAGCTATGCTCATTATTCTCCACACAGAACCCCTGGCAATAATTTACCTAGGAGAGCAGCAGTTCATGCAGATCAAAGCTGCATTATTTAAGTGTGTCCAGGGGGCAGATTTTAGCTCTGTGCTTAAACATTTAAGAAAAAAAAATGGTGGTTTGCGTCTTGAGAAACAAGATATGTTTAACTAATTAGGTGCTTCATGCAAGCCCTACAATATTTAACTCCTGAATTCCTCTTATTATCTGGGATGAACCCTCTCCCTATCGCAAATACAGAACAACTGTGGGAATGTAAATCTCTTCAAATGAACAGCAGCATATTTTCATTTAAATTAAACCCGAATGTGAACTAGATTTAGGAAAGGAAATGGCAGAGAGACAGAGAGACAGAGAGAGAGAGAGAGGCTGTAGTTACTATAGAGTGTGCCTGGCTGCTTCAGCTCACAGACAACTGATGAAGTCCAACTCTGAAATTTCAGGCAATTTGTATACCAAGCTCCTCCTTTTCTGTAGTCTTCTCTTCCATTGGTAAAATTCTTTTGCAGGGTCATGTAGGGATCCCACCCCTTCTCTGTGTTTTCACTCTGAAGCTTTACACAACTTTACACCTGAATGAACGCCAAACCTCAGTGGATATATAAAGGGAACCTTGAGGAGGAATTTCACAGTTACAGTGCAGAAGCAGAGGGAAAGGAATTAACCAGCTCTCCAGCCAAGCAAATCCTCTACTCACCATGCTTCTTCCTGCCATTCATTTCTATCTCATTCCCCTTGCATGCATCCTAATGAAAAGCTGTTTGGCTTTTAAAAATGATGCCACAGAAATCCTTTATTCACATGTGGTTAAACCTGTTCCAGCACAGCCCAGCAACAACAGCACGATGAATCAAGCCAGAAATGGAGGCAGGCATTTCAGTGACACTGGACTGGATCGGAACAGTAAGTGTTTTACTTCCATGGATTTGTTTTTTTCTTATTCGGTAGCATTAGCTCACATTCCTGTAGAACTGTTTCATTGCTGACTAACCTGAACCATATACGTTTTGCTAAACAATCTGGGAAAATCTGCTGCACGTGTATATTGGCATTCTTCCCTACAAAGTTAACATTACTAAAACAGTGATTTGATAATGTAGGCACAGACTTAAGTTTCTAAACACTCCAAAAGGAAATGTTTCCAGGAATTAGACTGTTGCTTCTTTAAAATCATGCAAAATGAGAATTTTTACAAAGTGTCGTAGTTTAAATTCAGGTTGTTTTCTGTTTATTTCAGGACATGTGCAATTCTGGTAAAGTGTATAAAGGTAATTAACCAAAGCATGTATGGGAAATCACAAGGGAAAAAAAGAAGCTTTTTTTGGGGAAAAAAAATGGCTCACAACGATTTCTAAAATATGTCTAGTGAAACAGTTGAAGTTTGGATGATGATCTTTGAGAAAGGGATAAAACTAAAAACATTGGAGAATCATATTCTCCAAAATAATTCCTCATTAACCAGAACAAAATTTAGGTAACTGTATATTTCTGTGAGAGACTGGGGGAACTTTCATGACTTTAGAGATATAAAATAATGACAGTACAATAATACTTTGTATAGAAAATATTTTTCTTCTTTTTGTGTTTGCCTAATTGACACACTCATTGATCCTTAGTTAGAGGGATTCAAATTTCTTCTTTTACTTCACTCCTTTCCTTTAGAAGAGTTCACATGCTAGTAATAGGGTTTTAAAAGAGACACAGAGAAACAGTACACAAGAAATCTTACACAAATCTTTAGCTCGTCCTCAAGCACTCGTCATTCAAGTGCTAAAAGGAGTTT
This sequence comes from Kogia breviceps, assembly GCF_026419965.1. Taxonomy (NCBI): domain Eukaryota; kingdom Metazoa; phylum Chordata; class Mammalia; order Artiodactyla; family Physeteridae; genus Kogia; species Kogia breviceps. Next base: position 69,443,714 of record NC_081318.1, on the reverse strand, counting down.
CGACCTCTGAAAAGTCAAAGCAAATGTGACTGTTAGTGTCTTTCTAAGAAAACCAAGGTGTTTTAATTTTCATGAGGATGGTTGCTTTTAGGTACACAGGAAGTACTTTATTATTATTAGATTACCGAGCAATGTGGTGGGTATTCATTGTCAATGAACTGTCACTGCAAAAATGCCAAATCTCTATATGAACAGGAACAAAAAGCTAGACAGGTCAAAATCATCTCCAGCTGTTTCCAGGTGCATTCCTAAGGCAGCTGCAGGAAGGTGAACTGGAATCAGAATCAGACAGGCAGAGTACCCTGACCAGCCAGCTAGTTTACACTTTAATTTCAGTCTCACACTCTGTACCCGCACGGATGTATGTGCATATACCTTAGATTTTTTCACCACTATCACATCCCTTTAACCTATATCTCTCACCTTACTAGTACTGGGGTACAGAGCTGAAGTAAAACTCCTAATTTAGTATCTACTTCATACTAGCTTTCAATATTCTATGCAAGACCACTTCAACGTCCCTTATAATTTTTATTTTTTAAATTTAAGCAGTCTGTACTTTGAAATATATATATTTTTCTGGTTAACAAGGCTCGATTTTTTTTCCCCCAAGCTTGTTACAGGCAATTCTCCTCAAGTTTAGATAACAAAGCAATGGAAAGGAAAACTCAAATATTTCAAGATTAATTTTTGCTTTAATTATGTAAGGCTTGTAATGAGAAACAGTCAATTAGAGAACATGCTTATCAAATTCAAATGACTAAACAAGAAGTTTGCCATGACCAATATTCAGGAAACAAACACCGTAGTTCCTTTTGCAGTTGTAAATCAGACATGTTAGGCATTTTTCTGCCATAAAATTCATGGAAACGTAGCCAAGTTGTTATGGCAACCATACGTTCCTGATTTAGGGGGTTTTATATTCTTTAAATATTGAGTTGTAGTGACATTTTGCATTTAAACATTTTAATATTTGTGTTTTTAAAAGACAGTTTGGGAATTTATGCTTAAAATGCAGTTATTAAGTTTGATATGCAAAATGTCAAACGTACACATATGTATATATGGTTCTCTGCAGCTGAATTTTATAATTGAAACAAAATATTATGGATTGCGTTGTACACAATATTTAAATATTTTCCACATTTTCTCAATAGATGTTTTTTAAAAATCTAATTAAAATCACTTGCAAACATTATCTAATATGACCCGTGAGTAAAAGACCATTAAAGTATACTCCTTCTTAGCTCATTAAAGAATGAATATTTACACATAAATGTAAGACCTGCTTAATACTTATTGGGGAGTAAGACTAAGAAAGTAGGATTTTCATATACTCCAGTAAGCTATTAGCTAATGTTATACATGAAAAAAAAAATCAGGCCCAGTTTATTTTATTCCATAAATTGTAGCCGTATAAGCTGATAATGTTCATGAAAGCTTTCTCTACAACCATTCAGGCAGTGTTTTGCGAAAATAAAATAGGTGTTTGCTTCCTATTTGGCCATTTGCTATCATTTGGACGTTATTTTTGTCATTGCAGATTACTTTTTTTTTTTTTTTTTCCGGTACGCGGGCCTCTCACTGTGGTGGCCTCTCCCATTGCGGAGCACAGGCTCCGGACGCGCAAGCTCAGCGGCCGTGGCTCACGGGCCCAGCCGCTCCGCGGCATGTGGGATCTTCCTGGACGGGGGCACGAACCCGTATCCCCTGAATCAGCAGGCAGACTCGCAACCACTGCGCCACCAGTGGAAGCCCCTGGATTACTTTTTTAAAAAAACTGACCGTTTGCCTTTTGCCTCTGATGCACATTTTTTTTTCCTGTTTTCTGCAGCTCGAGTTCAAGTAGGTTGCCGGGAATTGCGTTCCACCAAATACATCTCTGACGGCCAGTGCACTAGCATCAGCCCCCTGAAGGAGCTGGTGTGCGCTGGCGAATGCTTACCCCTGCCTGTGCTCCCCAATTGGATCGGAGGAGGCTATGGAACAAAGTACTGGAGCAGGAGGAGCTCCCAGGAGTGGAGGTGTGTCAATGACAAAACGCGTACCCAGAGAATCCAGCTGCAGTGCCAAGATGGCAGCACGCGCACCTACAAAATCACGGTGGTCACAGCCTGCAAGTGCAAGAGGTACACGCGGCAGCACAATGAGTCCAGTCATAACTTCGAGAGCATGTTGCCTGCCAAGCCAGCCCAGCATCACAGAGAGCGGAAAAGAGCCAGCAAATCCAGCAAGCACAGCATGAGTTAGAATTCAGGATCTCCAAACTGGACTGACTGGTAACCATCTGCTTTACAGATTTGATTGCTCGGAAGACTCAATCAAGCCTGCCACTGCTTTTTCTTACTTGAAAATATAGGCTTTCTGCTTTGATCAAACCCAACAAGCTGTCCTAAGTATCAGGAGCTTCTTTGGAAATAGCTTTTTCTTTTCAAGTTTTTCAAGATGTATTCATATCCGTGAGTGGGATTTGCATTTAAATTCCACACATCCTGTAGTATTAGTTCTTGAAAGACTGGTGATACTATACACATCACTGAATCATTACTTTTTAAAAAGGAAAAGGGCTTCTCAGTTACCCTTCATTTCCCAATCCATCTCCACCCCCCAACAAAACCTCTTCAGAATCGAAAAGTTTTTTTTAAAAAACTGTTGCCATGAATCTTCAGGTTAACACTTCAGGAAGGTGCTTTTTTGGCAATCTTCATGGGAACAGTTTAGCAGCCAAGAGTGATCGCCTTTTGAAAGAGTGAAAGACTTTGTGACATTTCACTTCAAAAATAAGCCCTGTAGCTTTTTACAGTCTCATAGTATGAAATTATACCCTGCATGCTGACCCTCGCTTGGAATGGAATGCCAGAAATGCATGGCAGCAGCTAATAAGTAAAGCTGATTAACTATTTATTTGTCAATGTTATTATTTAATGAGCTTTCACAAGTGATTTTTTTCAAAATGTTAATTTTTTATGTTCTGAAGCTTTTTCATGTATCTAAATATTTTCCTGTGTAATTTGTGGTTGATCTAGAAATAGGACAATACGTATTGTAGATATGTAAAATAAATATTTTAGTCTCCTTATTACATATATGTTTCATCATGAACTTTATCAATAGTATGGATCTTTTTAAATCAATAAGATGCTTTGTAAAGATGAAATATGTAATACTTTCTTGTTTAATCTGTGCAATCGGAAGGTGACGTGACCTTCAATTCCATCAGTTTCTTTTAACAAAAATAAACACTGCTAAAACTATTGTCCTTGTCTCTAACATGTATAAAAAAGTTCATGTTTACAAAAACTACAGAATAAACCTATCAGAGTAATTGCTTTTTTAAAAAAAATTTATTTATTTTTGCTGCATTAGGTCTTCGTTGCTGTGCGTGGACCTTCTCTAATTGCGATAAGCAGGGGCTACTCTTCATTGCGGTTAGCGGGCTTCTCATTGCGGTGGCTTCTCTTGTTGCAGAGCACGGGAATCTAGGTGCCCGGGCTTCAGGAGTTGTGGCTCGAGGGCTCTAGAGCACAGGCTCAGTAGCTGTAGCGCACGGGCTTAGGTGCTCCGCGGCATGTGGGATCTTCCCGGACCAGGGCTTGAACCCATGTCCCTTGCATGGGCAGGCAAATTGTTAACCACTGTGCCACCATGGAAGCCCCTGCTTTTTTTTAATATAAGGCACATTCAAGTTTTGATAGAAAACTCTATATTAAGAAAAAAGAGAGGGATAGGGAGACCATCGATTCAGTAAATAAGACGTTTGAAAAAGTTGGGTGGCAATCCAGCAGTGAGTTGTGATAAGAATATCATATTTAAATATACCAAGTCTGCTGCTCATTATAATCACCTGGGGGAGATACAAGACCCACTGCCCAGGCTGCCATCCAAATTACATCATAGTTTCTGAAGATGGAACTAAGATATCAGCAGTTTTTAAAGTTTTCCAGGTGATTCTAATATGCAGTTAAGTTTGAGAAAGGAATTGTGGAAAAATCACTACCATATGTTGGGAAACTTTGAATATTTGAATAATATTGCATGGTCCCAAAACCAAAAACTAAAACAAAAGAAAACAAAAACTAGTTTTTCACTGTTTTCAATTTTCACATGTCATTTATTAACCAACGTAATGAGTCTTGAACAAGATTATACAGTTCAATAACTGTTTTGTCAATTCAATCAATGATTGAGCCCATCACTCCAAGTGAAGAGAGCCAAAGAGGCCTTCATTATGTATTGACAAGATCTTGGTTTTCATATTTTGGATCCTGAGCATGAAGGAGTCCTTAGTGCTTTTTTGTGGTAGATTGTTCTTTTTGTAATTACAAGTCTAAAAGTCACATGTATATGACATAAATCATACTAAGCTAAATAAGGACATTAATGTTGTCCCATCCATATGAGAGGTAGGGGAGTCTCAACATACATAAAGACAAGAAAACATCTCTCGATTTTGTAATAATGCCAACTATTGTATCATTAAATAAAACAAGGATTCATAGTCCACTATTGACTTATTTTCTAGTCTTACTAACTAGATCTTAAACTACTTCATATCATTATATCAATGCATGGAACATTCATAATAATCATATCATAGGTTGAATATACCAAAAATGTATTATTTCATATGTCTATTGTACTTGCTCATCATTGCTCAATATGGGATATTTAACATAACAGAAGACTTAAGACACTTTGGCCATTTCTTCCTTCTCAACATCAAAGCACCTTCTATGGAAGGCCTTAGAGGTGGTCTTAAAATTAGTGTGTCCTAAGGCCTGAGGCATAAAAAGGAGTTGATTGGACAATGGCTTTACCATCAAGAAGACTATGTGGTTTCCTTTTACTACTAAAACATTGAAACCAAGGTTTTGGTGATAAAATACTAAAATCATCACTAATTTGATTGTTAATAGTATTTAGTAAGTGAATGTACTAAGAAAAATGAAATGGAATAAAGCAACCTTATAAATAAGATTAGTCTCTGCTAAGTCAAGGATTGGATCCATTTCTTATGGTCACATTCAACTTACTGATCCATTTCAGGCCATGTTACATTGTGATGCATTCATTGCATGTTATTTAACATCAAATGACAGGAAAATGTCAGCAATCAATAAGAAAAGCCTAGGATACAATCAGTCACTCAGTGAAGTAAAAATTTAAACAGAAAGAGTAGCTTCGTAGTTATTATTTTAAAATGATAAAAAGCACTTGTATCTTAATTGCTGATTATATTTCAACTTTTGTTTTTTTCCAGTTAATTCACACATTCCAGTCTGATTAAACTGCATAATTGTATTCTCGCCTTAGTAACTATCATTTCAAAATGGTGATTGTGATCATTTTGGCAGACTCTGACCTCTAGTTTACATCATAATATTTATCAATTAAAGATTTGTTTATCAAATTTATTTTGCCCAATATAGATAAAGAGCTTTTACTCAAGTGGCTTGATAGATAGAAGACAGTTTGATAGATAGATAAATATTGATATTTATAGTTATATTAGATATATATAGATAGGTGTTTTTATTAATAACAAGAATGGAAGAAAAATTAATAGTATATATACAAATAAATAATACATATAGTGTGCTACACCTAAGCTAAATATGGACACAGAGCCTTCAGAAATATCTATTTGCAAAAAAATTAATATTTTAACTACAAATGGTTTATATTTATTCATTTATGCTAGTTACAAATAAACACTAATTGGCAGTACTCTGTTAGCCATGTTTATTTTACTGTATATTTTTTGAAAAACAATGAAAATTAGGGTGTGTTTTCTTAATTTAAAAAAGACTGAATTTTAATCCATTCCTGGCTTGTATAAAATTAGTAAGGTTTTACCAGAAGATCATGCTGTATCATTCACCCTACACTACTGGAATGATCTTTAAAAATTGTATAACCTGATCTATCTATTTTGCATTGTATTTAATAGATATTCAGTAGGTTATACTAGGCAGTTATGAATGGAAAGAATAGTAATTTAGCCAAAGCAAAACCAGGAAAGTTCCAAATTGCTGAGTAAAATTAAAGCCTTTGAGAGCTTAAATTTAGTATGTTGGAATTTTTTTTTTGCAACCATCATGAAATTTAAGTATCAAAATCTAATTCATTACATTTGAAATTAAAGTGTGGTTTGGATTAGACTTAACTCTTCAAAATTTAGCACTAAAGTGGCAATTCACTGCCTACCGTAAATTCAGCATTTATACACTTTCTGTAGTCATATATTGTAATGAAAAATAAAATGCATGGCAAACCTTTGATGAAATTCTGTAGACACTCAGGAGTTCACTGGAAAAATGACTTGGGATCCTCAGTGCTACAGTGTACTATCTTGTTAGAATGTTTCCTTCCCTCAAGAACAGATAGCGATGACTTGCATTTGGTTTAATTGGAACCTATTAAAATATAGCTCTATGTTGAGTTAAAATGAGTTTAGATTTGTGAACTGAGTATACATTTGGCCACTAGAAATCTTTGTTACATCCACTAAGAGAGACTTACTAGAATAGGTATTCCATTGTAGTGCTCTATCATTTCTGATTCCATAGCTAACAATCCATTTGGTGCCTTTACCTGCATATTTTGCAGATTGTCTCAAAGAGCTACTGGGTAACAATCACTGCAAAAATCCCAGTGGGAAGATGTTTCAACTTCCAGTTTCAAGAACTGATTAAAATGATTTAATGCCAGGCTGACTGCATAATTATTTCCAGTGCAAATTAGACTGAGTGATAGTTTATCATCTGCATTGGCAGACCTGCTAATGGATTTATTTTCTGTTACAAATGAAGAGTAAAACAGCTTGGGAGATTTAAGAAGGAACTTAAATATTTCCTTTAAAATTTTAGTAACTGCAAACCAAGGGTTACCTTGTATTATTGATTTTATTTCTTAGTGGTGGGATTAGATGTATGAATTGAGATAGAATGTCTAAAGTGAATGACATTGTCAGTGACACAGACATATTCATCTAAAGTTCATTGTTACTAAAACCAATCAAGAGCCTGATAGGCTTAAATATAACTTACTATTAAACTATAAACATCACCTTTTTCAGTAGGAATAAATTTTTCTTTGAAATTTATTGTCATTAGATTCACACAAATTAAAAAAAAACTTTTATGTGATAATATTGGTGAATTTTCACAAAATGATCACTTGAGTCCTTCTATTTATTGAGATGTTAGCCTAAATTTGGCATTCAAAGACAGCCTAAAACACTGAACCCAGTAGTCCAGTAACCAGGCCTTTTTAAACAACCCTTTCCCATCTTTAACTAGCATTGTACTTTATGTTGAATAGTTGACAGTTTTTACTAACTAGAGTTCTCTCTCTATTTTTTTGCCTTGTTTCCTCTCTTACTTTTCATATGTGGTCTATACATTATAAAATATTTTCTTCATGTTTTTTGTTCATTTGTTTGTTTTACTTCCTTAAGCTTAGAGAGTTAAACAACAACTCTGTCTTGCCACAAATTTTCTTATTGCAAGCCAAAGACAAAAATTGTCAAATGCATTTAATAATGTAATGAAGAGTTGCTATTTTGCCTGTTTGTTGACACTCTTTCCAAAGAGTTGGTTAATTTTGTCCACTTTGTATACTAATTAAGAAACATTTTACATTTAATCTATGACATAGTTGGACATTTTAAACACATAATAAAAAAATTATGTTTGAATTTTTTTATGTAGCAATTTTTATACAAGTGACTGCAAGACATGTGAACCTGGAAACAAGACCTGTTTTATGGTTTAGACTGTGCTGCTACTAACTCGTTGGGTGAAATCACACTTGTGTCTTAAGCTCCCTAAGGCTCAATTACTTTATCCGTAAAATAAGGGAGTTTAACTAGATAATGTCTAAAGTGTCTTCCAGCCTAAAATATTCATTTTCTGTTATCCCAAATATGGCTATATTTTCAATCACACTGACACCCAAAAAGGCAGATTCGACTACTACTATTCTCCAGTTTTGATGATGTTTCCAGGTCACTCAATTATGAAATTTCAGAATAAGATTTTGGTCAAACTTGTTATGGAACTGACATTTTCCATCTTTACCAATACCTCATTAAGTCAGGCTATATAAGATGAAGTTGGAGACCCAGCTCCAGGAGGGCTGAGACCGTAGCCTGTTACTGGGCATTTCCCATATATAATTTCCAGTTTCCGGATAGTTTCTGTATATTAGGTGAAGCCATTTATTGCTGATGATAGCATGAGTAAAGGAAAGAGCTATAGATGACTTTGGCAAAAAAAATATGTAGAGATTTGTGCATCTAGGACACTAAATATGGCTTATATCCAATATTTATACAGATATTTTTTAAAAACTGTATACTTTTGAAATAATACCATTGTAGTCAATTTGCTCTGGAAAAGGGCCTATAATGATAGGATGATCTGCCTGGCAGTATATGGTAAGGTCCCAGAAAAGCAATCTCCAAAAACATGAAGAATTCTGTTGATTACACCAGATGATTGCTGTATCGTGCAAATCATGCTGATATTGCATAACTTAAGTTGATTTTCAGTCATTAACATACGTTTGAGGGTAATAATGGGTTTTTTTGTTTTTTGTTTTTAGGTAATAATGTTTTTAACGGCTTGAATTGTATTTGTGTAAATGTATATTTTATCCTCATTCCTTAATTCATAAAATGAGGAAAGAAATCCAAGAGAATGCCTTCAGCAGATGCTAGAGCTGGAACAAGCTCCCCCTGCCTTTTTTAAAATCATTGTGTTCTTTTGGAGTTAATGCATTTATGATTCAGTAATATTATTAAAGTAAAACAGGTGTGGTTCCTGGACATCCTGGGTTACGAGAATTTTCCATTGTGTTTTATTATCTCTTTTAGGACCTGTAGTAATGATAAGCATGTTCAAGGGGAAGATGACCGCAGTACCAGAGCAGCTCTATTTTGAGCTGAAATGAAGAGCTGGAAATGATGATGACAGGGAGAAGAGGCTTGTAAGGACACACAATCAACACCATAGCATAGCTCTGGAATGAGTTCTGAAAAGCCACAGTCTCTCAGGGCTGCTGCCCAAAACAGGAACCTTCAAATGTTGTATAATTTCCATGCTATCAGAAGGTCTGCTGCTCTCTTCCCTGGTAAAAATAGCAAACAAAACAAACACATAAACAAACAAATCCTCTTTCTGGCTCTTCCACAACTACTGATACTCATTCACCTTTTAATGTTAACATTTTTGATTCCTCTCAAATACAAACATCTCTGGAAGGGAAAACACATCAAGATAATGTTTGTAACCTCACTAGGACCAGTAGGTTGGGAATAAAGCAAGGGAAAGGGAAAAGGGACTATAGAAAAAAGCTCTGCATAAAAAATGGCAGTTTTAAATCTGCTCCCATATAGAGTAATAAAACTCCTCCAAAATTCTAAATATTTTATATGAATTTTCCTAATTTATAAATGTGAGCAGTAGATTATAAAAATCTTGTATTTGAAAAAGTATGCATACCGGTCCTTTTGTTGCATCAGTTTAAGCTGGTCTATGGGCCATACAGGGCACTTGAATAATATCTCAGTTTAGAGTTAGGAGAATTTAATTCTAATCTCCAATGTGCCACTTCTGAATGGTCTTGGGAAATTCAGCTAAAGTGTAAACTTCCTGAGATCTGAGTTGACAACTCTGTATTAGTTAGCATCCCAAAAGGAAACAGACAACATACTCAGAATAAGTTAAGGAGGATTTATTTACAAGGGGACTAATAATAAAAGTCTAGGGGGAATAGGGAAACTACAGGGCCTAGTGCAGGAGCCCAGGCCAGCAACAGCAAAGCTGTCACAACACCAGGCCCTAAGAAAAGAGGGACGGATGAGGCTATTGGAGCCTGGAAGGTGAGGGGACACATGGAGAGGAACAGTGGGCTGTTGTCAAGCTGAGCAGTCAGTCAGAGGAACCTGCAAAGCCAGGGGTCCAGGGAAGTAATACCCTTGCCACTCTACTTTCTCCCTCATCCTTCTGATTAATCTTCTGCCAGGGCTCCCCACTAGCTGACCCCCTCAGAGGTCATGGGTTTGAGAGCTGGTGAACGTAATCCGTACAGGTCAGCCTTGGGGCAGAGGGCAGCATGAAGAGTAGAGGATGGATATGGAAAGTCAAACATATCTGCCTCGCACAATCTCTTGGGCAGCCTTTTCTTTACAACTGGAAAACTGGAACAGTGTATTGCATTTAGTAGGCACTGAATTATCATAGAATCTCTCTTTTTCTTTTTTTCATTTCTAAAATGTAGAAATTAAGTTGTAAGGATTAAGATCCAAGGTCTCTTCTAGTATTAATCTTCCTGTTTCATACTTGAGATAAGAATCTAAAAGAGACATTTGGGAGAAATTCTGAGAGCTTTGGATGGCTTGCCTCAAGGTTAGATATCATGTACCTCAAGAAACAAGTCAGCCTATTTAAAGCCGAAACCTATTTAAAACAAAAACCGAGATAACATTTTTTTGAGCCGTATCTTATGCAGCACATGAAAAGCAGGGGCACGTTTACTATAGATTCCTATACCTTTGACAAGTTTTCACTATTTACGTTCTATGGATAGAGTCGGGGATAGGAACTGGGTGTTTATTTTTGCTATTACTGTTGTTATGTGGTTTTTCTTTTGTTTGTTTGTTTGTGGTACGTGGGCCTCTCACTGTTGTGGCCTCTCCCGTTGCGGAGCACAGGCTCCAGACGCGCAGGCTCAGCGGCCATGGCTCACGGGCCCAGCCGCTCCGCGGCATGTGGGATCTTCCCGGACTGGGGCACGAACCCGTGTCCCCCGCATCGGCAGGCGGACTCTCAACCACTGCGCCACCAGGGAAGCCCATGTTAAGTGTTTTTAATAACAACCATGTCATTAGAACATGCAGTCATAGGTGAATGATTAACTACAGATCAGTTTCTATTTGGGGTTTTTTCATGAAAGCCATTCAAACTTTGAAATAGTATATTAGTTGGAAAAAGAAACTATTCTATAAATCCATTACACATTAACTAAGAACTGCTCACCAAATATGACAATTTTCACCAAAAGGCATTATCTAGAATATAAATATATGTCCTATGTTAAGCTTATTCCTCAACCTCAGAAAAGGAAGCATTTGAATATGTCAGTGTTTAAGCTTGGCTGCCCTATTACGAAAATAAAACTTTAGAACTAAAACCCTAAGGCTGAAGGTCTATGGATTAAAAGGAAGATTGCTACATACTCCTACATGATCTCAAAACATGTAACTCTTACCCATTCACATTGTACTCCCCAGCAGTCATCACTGTAATCCATGAACAACCCAAAGTTGCAGAAGGACATCATCATGGTTCCATATGCAGCTGGTCTCTTCACTTGGGACAGTGATAATCATATCACAGTTTCACAGAGTGGGACTGATCCAGGGAATGATGACAGTAGGATGCCAAGCCATTTAAAATACACATCAAAGCCAATTTAGAAACTTGGCTTAGGTGTGGAATGATGGGAAATGAAGCACTTGGCTTTCAGAATTTCAAGGACTCACATTAACGGGAAAGCACTGCATAGATAAAAGGCGATGAGAAAGAATGAACAGCTGTGCCAGGCTTTGCTTAGTGGTTACACTGCCGAGCCCAACCTTTAGATGTACAAAGGATAAGAAGCACTGCCAACTTTGCAATTTCTTTTTCACCTATGTCCAAATGCATGGAAATAACATCTGTAACTGGAATAGTTCCCCTTTCCTCTTATTCCACTCTCTTACACTTGAACAGCTGGGCGTTAAGGCTTAATCCACTAATAGTAATATTACTTGATCTAAATAAAGGTTTTAGAATGTTGAGGTCCTAGAAATGAGAAATACAAAGAAAAGATTATATGGGGAATCCATTCAAAATTAACTTATTTGGTATATTGTTAGATAGTATTGCAGGGTAGTCAAGAGTATAGATATTGGAGCCAAAAGTACATGGGTTTGAATCCTGACCTTGCCCTTACTAATGGACTACTTTGCGCAATATATGCCTCAATTTCCTCATCTGTAATATAGGTTAATTATCTCTACCTTAGAAGAATTCCTGAATGTATGGGCTCATAATATTAGTTGTTACTGATATTACTATTGTTGTTATTATATTTCTTATGCTGAGACCAGCTATTTGAGCAGAGGAGAATATAGGCTTGGGTAAGGACTTCATCTTCTCCAAGCCCTTGGTCAAGAAAGTAGACCAAGAGTGGGTCAGAGAGAAGCAGAGGAAAGAAGCAAGTGTTAGCAAGGTAGGGGAATGAAAGGTGGAGGGCAGACACCTCTTTGGAAGATATTCTGGACAGATCTTAGTTAATTTTAAATAAAAATAAATAGCTTTGGCATTTTGGTAGTTTTCAAAGAGGGAGTTTCTCTCTCTTTCTCTCTCTCTCTCTTTTACTATGTCAATGCCTTTATCCATTCCCATTTGAATCACCCCAGGGTTGCTTTTTCTTGGCTATCTTGTCATTTCCCATTCATTTCATATATTTGTGTGACACAAAAACTGATGTAGGAAATATTTTCACACATTTTTCCTCCTTTTGCCCCTATGCTCAGTCTTGACTGCTACTGTATTTGCTTACTTTACCAATATGTCACTTCAGGGCTCACCGCCTCATTCATTTCTTCAACAAAAGGAACAGAGCAGTTTTTCTTTTACTTCATTCCTGCTTTTTCATAATTCCAATACAATATGTCAATCTACTCCAAAATGTTCTTCTTTTTTTTTTTTTTTTTTTTTGCGGTACGTGGGCCTCTCACTGTTGTGGCCTCTCCCGTTGCGGAGCACAGGCTCCAGACGCGCAGGCTCAACGGCCATGGCTCACGGGCCCAGCCGCTCAGAGGCATGTGGGATCTTCCCGGACCGGGCACGAACCCGCGTCCCCTGCATCGGCAGGCGGACTCTCAACCACTGCTGCCACCTGGGAAGCCCCCTTTTTTTTTCTTTTTATAGTTTATGTTAACCGATGGCTTAGAAGTCATCCTCTAAATTTTGGAACATGTTTCCACAAGAAAAATAGAATTTGGGGCACTTTTCTCCAAAACACATTTATTTACTTATAAATTATATACATATATAAAATCTCATTAATGTATTATGTACATTATGCAACACATTTAAAAACAGAAATAGAATAAAATGAGATAAAACTGAAAATAGATTTTCTTCCTGTAGTCCAATGGATCATTAAAGCTTAAATAATAATTATAATAATGCTAAAAAAGAAAAACAAGAGCAAGTAAACTTGACTGTATTCTCTGAAAATAATAAATGCCATATAATTTTGGAAAACTTGAGCAAATTATATACTGTTTATTTAAAGTATACCTCTAAGCATTTCTTACACATTTCTCAATCCTATATTACCACCCTTTAAAATGTTCTGTGTTATCAATAATTGTATATTATAAATTATAGTCTCCTTTGAGATCAGAACTTGTTAATTGTTCCCTTATTTACTAATTTCTTTGTCATATATATCTTCTTGTATATGTCAAGAGGGTTTAATGAGGGGAAAGCCAGAAGACAGTAACATAAACAGAAATAAAATATTTAACACCATTCTAAAAAGCAATGGCAAAATTCCAGGGAAACATGCCTGCTGTATCTGGAAGTATATTTTATCCTTGGCCTCACAAGAAGATATTTAGAATAATTATAAATAGAGGTTTTGTTGCTAAAGATTCTTTCAACATAGTTTACTGGCAAAAAAAAAGTGATGAAACTTTCTTATATTAGGGTACCCTTAATATGCTTGGCAAATTTGTTTTATATCCTTTAGAAACATTAAATTCCTAATTAATGCCTGCATTTAATATGAATATTAACTCTCCATTTGTGTACTTTTTTAATATTAGAAAAGGAAGGTTCACTAGAAACATTACAATTTTCATTTCCATAGGTGAAAAAAATTTGTCTTACTATTTTATGCTAGAAACGAGGTATGATTTGGTAAAGTTGAAATAGTAGTTAGCTATTCACCCCCTTTTTCTCCCCTGTTTTTTTGCTTGCTTTTCACAGGTGAAACTACTGTCACTTACAAGTTAAAGCAGTTCTGATTAGTCAGCTGTTTCTATTACAACAGCAGCACATAAACCTTGGATTAACAATCAAACTCTTTGGGGATGAAAATAGACATTATTACTGAATGCTGATTTAATCTATTACCTTTATAATCTGAAACACATAATTGACCACTGAATTGCTCTAGTTTTGTGTACATCATTTTTTTCTTCAATTAGAGTGAAATTTCTTGGAGAGTTAAACCATGTTTTGTACCATCTGTATAGCTCTTGTATACTAGCTTGGTACCCTCTTAATGAAGAATTCATCTTGTTTTTCCAAACCAGAGAATTTCTTTGTAGGTGAGGGAGTTGGGATTGACTATTGTTATGAGACAGGCAGAGACTGTTGAGACCCTTAATCAAGATGGCCAGAGTGCTGCCTCTTATTCTTTCCAAGCCATGGCAAAGAGGCATGGCTGCCGCTTCAACATCCTCCTGGTGCTGGGTCTCACACAATCTCTGATTCCCGGCTGCCCAGGATCCTGTTGTAGCAGATGAGTGCTAATAGACAGTTGTAAAGTAATTTATAGAAAAACAAGAAGTATTGGTGAGGTTGGCTGGAAGAGGCATTTTAATACAAAGAGTGAATCCGGCATTCCTCGGGGATTTATAGTCTGATGGTGTTTTCCCTAATGATTCTTATTTTTTTCTGACTTTTTTTTCAGGCTCATTATTTCAACTCAATGTCTCACTCTCAGTTTTCTACTATATTTCTCGATTCTGTAATTCAGTCCTTGAGGGAGGTGAAATCAGCATGCCAACCAGTTTTTGAAGCTCAGAGAGATGACTAATTGGTGTATACACTCTGCCCTTAAAACTAAGAATCATTGTCTAATAAAACAGAAAAATCTCAAGAATGTGGATGAAACAAATTAGGTTTTTGTGCAAATCTAATTGATGCATGCTCTCTTTGATATGGTTTTTTAGGTCAAAATAGGGTTTGTTGAGTCAGGTTGTTATGATTGTTTTATTTCTTCTCACTGGTCCTAAGCTCCTTTTAAGGATGTTCATAGTAAAAATTGTTTTCAAGCCATATCCAAAAAGGTGTTAATATTGACATATTCTTTTAACTTGATGAAACCTGAGAGAGCTGACAGCACTTCGTTTTAGCCTTACCTCCTACAATTTGTTATTTCTTGAAAAGTTGTCTTTTCCCACTACAGCTGAGACTTGAAGTTTAATAAGCCTTAGCAATAGCCTATGGAGAGTAAATAGTTTACTCTTATGCAAGACGTAGCATATTTCTGGAAAGACAAAACATGGCACATAAAATGTGTTAGTAATAGCATTCAGTGGGTAGAGAGGATTCCAAAGGTGGATTCCCAAGCCCACATCTGAACTATAAGACATTATAAAAGTTACTTTGGGGCCAGTGGTTTGTCCTTTGACCTCATTTCTCTGATAGGCGTAAGAAGAGTTGTTGATTTTTCAGTTTGTTTAGCTTTTCACTTGTTGTTAGGACAGAGTGTAACTTCTAAGCTCTTTATTTGTTGAACAGCAGCCCTTCTTTTAAGACTCTCTCTACCAGGCTTCCCTGGTGGTGCAGTATTTAAGAATCTGCCTGCCAATGCAGGGGCCACGGGTTCGATCCTTGGTCTGGGAAGATCCCACATGCCACAGAGCACCTCAGCCGGTGGGCCACAACTACTGAAGCCCGCACGCCTAGAGCCTGTGCTCCACAACAAGAGAAGCCACCGCAATGAGAAGCCTGAGTACCTCAACAAAGAATAGCCCCTGCTCGCCACAGCTAGAGAAAGCCCACACGCAGCAATGAAGACCCAACATAGCCAAAGATAAACAAATAAAATAAATACATTTATTTTTTAAAAAAAGACTCTCTCTACCTATAACTTGAATTCGCCTCTTAGCTACCGACAAGTTGCCCTTGCTGTGGCACCTGTTCCTTTTATCATCCTCTGGTAAACATGGTCATTATCCACCTGTGCTTATCTGATGATACTTGTATCCCTTAACCATGCCGTCAATACCACTGCATTACAACCACCACAAAGTTTCAATGACTTACAATAATAAGAAGGCACTTATTTAGATCACACATCTAAGGGTTTTCTGGGTGGGGGTCACTTGATCTAGATAGGGTTTGGATGAGCCTGTTGATTTCAGCGGGACTCATTTATGTATCTGGGGGTCAGTTGGAGTCAACCAACCTACGCTCGGCTCAGCTGGGGCAGATGGGTTTTGTTCTACATGACTCTCAGCTTCCTGCAGGAACTGGCCTACTAGCTAGGGTATCTCAATTATCATAGGAGAGGCTCAAGAGAGAAAGCCTAAATGCATTGGTACTTTTCAAGCCTTTGTCACTCATGTCCCCTAACATTCCATTTTCCAAAAAAAGTCACATAACTGAATTTAAAGTCAAAGAGTGGGGCAGTATACTCCATCTCTTTATTAGAACTGTGAAGTAACACATCAAAGGGTGTTGATACTCAAGAAGGGGTAAAGGTTTGAGGCCATTAGTAGAATCTAGTACATGTATCTTCATCCAAATCCAGTCTATGTCCTAGACGCTGGAACACTGCAGTGATTCAGCCTCCTCAGAGTATTTGTAATTATTGGGTAGAAACATATTAAATGTTGAATTTCTCTCCATTTTCATTGTATTCACAATAAAGTACTTATTCTTTAGATGAAAGACTTTATTATTATTTATTAATTTAATATTATTTATTATTTATTATTATTATTACTTTATTATTATTATTCTTCCACATGGTTTTATTTGTTAGATGCATTTGGTAAAAACGCATGAACAAATAAAAAGTCCATCCTAAAAAAACCACTGAACCTCAGGACTGATTGTGATCACACCATGCAAAAATAGAGCAAATCTCATCCCAAAGACAAAATCTAAGCAATTTTGCATAATGACAAAGGTACTTTGTTCTGTTTAAGTAATGAAAAGAAAAAAGTGTTTTAAGGGATGGTCACAATAAAAACATGAGTTTTACCAATGAAATAAAAATCCTAGTCTGTTCTTGGCAAAACACATTATTGTATACAAATAAAATAATCATTCACTACAAAGTTTTAAAGAAGACCAGGGCTTCCCTGGTGGCACAGTGGTTGAGAATCTGCCTGCCGATGCAGGGGACACGGGTTCGTGCCCCAGTCCGGGAAGATCCCACATGCCGCAGAGCGGCTAGGCCTGTGAGCCGTGGCTGCTGAGCCTGCGCGTCCGGAGCCTGTGCTCCGCAACGGGAGAGGCCACAACAGTGAGAGGCCTGCGTACCACAAAAAAAAAAAAAAAAAAAAAAAAAAAAGAAGAAAACAAAGAATATGTCCACTTATGAATCCTTTCTTACCCTAAGGGCACCTAATTTGATTTCTTTAGGCCTCTGTGTCCTTAACGGTATAAAGAGCAGCTAGGAAAGTTGACACTAAAATGTCTTCCTCTGCTAACATATCTAAACTCATTATGTTGTCAGATTGATACTGTTTATTCCATTGAGTCAGCCATCTGTCCTAGAAAACAGCATTCAGTGAAGAGGTGTTTTTTTCAGGGACTGATTACCTAGGGGTGGCTCTTAGCAAAATTGTGAAGTGGGCCAGAAACTTGTTTCGGTTTCTTATGAACTTGAGAAGATTGATGAAATGCTAATAGTCATTTAGACGTTTCTAACATATATCAATTTAATTTATTCAGCCAAGACTTCTTGAATACTTACTTGGTGCTAAGAGCTGTGACAACGTGCAGGAGATAAAATGGTGAACAAACCAGATATGATTCCTCACTCCCACACTGATGGTAAATGTGGAAACTGGTTTAAATGCTTTGGAAAACTGTCTGCCATGTCTACTGAAACTGAACATATGCATACCCTATGACCCCAAAATTATACTAGTATGTATATATACCACAAAGATATGTACATATATTTACCAGAGATATATACTTTTTGTGAACATATATTTAGGGCAGCATTATTTGGAATAAAGTCCAAGAACAGGCAAAAGACATCACAGTTTTTAAGAGTCAGGAAATTTTTACCTTTGGAGTATAACCACCTAGAACGTAGTACCAGGAGTCTTCTGGGGTGCTGCTGGTCTTCTGCTTCTTAATTTGGATACTTGCTATACATTTGTGTTTAATTTGTGAAAATTCGTTGACCTCTACACTAAGGATATATGTACTTTACTGCATGAATATTATAATTTGATAAAAAGTTATCTCCCTCCCTAAGAAAAATGACCATGGGTGGTTTACAGTTTAGAATGGGAGACAAATAAGCAAACAAGAAAATAGATAAATGGCAAAAGGTGCAATGAAAGAAATGAAGAGAGTGTAGCAAATATTTACCAAGTATCTCCAATGGAGAAAGCACCCTGAAAAAGAGGATCCTTTGTTTGACAATCACAGTCAACATATGCAAAACAGTTGGCTATTCAGTACTGTCATTTGCCTTCGGGTATTGCAGGTACTTGTCGAAAAGGAGGTGCCCCTTTCTAGTAGAGGATGTTGTAGGATGTTGACACTGGTAAGGTGATCATTGTGATTTTTTGGTAATGCATGATTATGCACTGCTCTTCGAATATTCTTGCTTTAACAACTATAATTATTCTGACCAACATGCCTATGGTTGTACTCCTCCATCCTGTTGGCATCTGTTCTCTTGTATAATTCCCCTACCCCAAAGGAGGTACTGTTGGCATTTGAGGAATTATAATGGGATCGGTGACATTAAGAACATCTGGAAGGCTGGTACTTTGGCTGCATTATGGGCAGACATAATTTAGACCTATTAATTAATTAATTTTTGTTAGTTGAGATCCAGAGAGTGCATGAATCTTTTTTCAATCTTCAAAAGCATTTTTTCCCTTGGCTATATTCTTAGGCATCCCGGAAATTTACTGCATATATTTAATAATGAGTTAGAACTGTCACTTAAAAAAGAGCCCAACTGTATTATAGTAACTGAATATTTATAGATCAGACTCCAAGTTCTCCTTGAGCCCAATTTAGTGACTATTCAAAGGAAGCTGAATTATGCCAATCTGCCTGTGAAATATCCTTGGCATTCTAGGATATAAACATGCGTCAATAACTATACTTTCATCATCACTTTTTCCTGTAATTAATTTGTGAGCAGAAAAAAATCCATTTTAGTAATTATAATAATTTTAAAAGCACAGAATGTGTTTAAAATATGCTGTTAATGTGTAACAGGCTAAACAATCTCTAAGAAACGTAATCCTGATTGATTAGAAAAAGATTCATCTCCACTTACTCTGTGCTACCAAATTTCTTGGCTTGGTTACCAGACCCCTACATGTTGCTAGCTGTCAGGTTACATCATCTGCATGAGAATCAATTCATCCTGACAAATTGGATTCTCCAGTCTGGTAAGGAGACAGCAAATTGAAGTCTCCTTTGAAAAGAGCTGTTTTAAGTCAACTCTTCACTATCCAGCGTTTAATTATCTTGTTCTCTTTACCCAGGACTTTGCCTCTCATCCCTCACTCCTTGCCTTTTGGCCAATTCAGTCCTCATCAATTGACCCACCACGAGGCGGGCAGGGTGAGAAAAGAGAAAGGAACTTAACTGGTCAATTGAGCAACTGGATACATCTCTGGGCCCTCAGTATTCTTACTCTATAAACCTTGTAGAGATAATATGCAACTGCTTTAGAAAAGTGCTATATAGGAGAGTGAGAAAAATTGCATTTAAATTTTGAGTCTTAGGGAAAGCACACTTAAATAGCACTGAAAATGTGATTATTTTCTAATATTCAAATTCATGATGCAATTTCTGAAAGAAATAGAATGGTATCTTGAAGGGTTAAATTTAAAAATTCATTCTGTAACCTCTTTGGTTTGTGTGTAAAATAATTTCTTGGGTTATATATTTTGGAAAAAAAAATGTGTCATTAGCCCAATGAAAGACATCTCCTTGAGAATGGATGTATTTATGTTCAAACATGTTGGTTATTTTTTCTTCTCCTCCAACATGAAATTATGGTCCTCAGAAAAATAGGAGCTATATAGGACTGGGTATAAATCAAAAGGATGCCCATTATTTATATGTATTTAAAACAAATATGCATACACATAAGCACAGGAGAGAAATTGCAATGTAATTTGACTATCGGGGGGAGCTTAACACTGGAAAAGAAGAATTCAGCACAAACTCTAGTTTTTTCAGTCTTTTCTATACTGATGGAAATTGGGGAAAACTTTTACTGAATTAAATCAAATCAATGTTTGGGTAAATACTTCAAAATCTTGAGTATACTTATTCTTCATTTCCATGAGTCATTTAGCTTATTCATCCAACAAGTATTTATTGAGCACCCAGGATACACCAGGCACCGTTCTGGCACTGTTCTCCAGCACTGTTCTGGAGGTGCTGTGGAGATACAGACAAAGTCCTTATTCACAGAGCTTTTATTATGGGACAAAATGACTAAGGAACACCTTTATGCAACAAACTCAAAGGATCATCAACGGAGATAGAGCAAAAAAGCCTTGCTGATTAACTGCCAAACTTCCAACATTTCTGTGGGTGGCAGGTTGATTGCCTAGACAGGTATAAATCAAGCATTCTCTCCAGTACATGCTTTGCCTTTTTACTGATAAAAAGTGCTTGGGGGGATACAAGTTGGTACTGGTTTGGAACCCCTCAAACACCACCAGCTTTTTGCTCAAAAGCATGGGCAGGTTTGCAAACAGAAGGTCACCATTCCTTAAAAAGCCTCTTTTTTTTTTTTTTTAATAAAGAATTTATTATGGGTGAAAGAATTGTGTTAGGCACAGAAGGGAATGCAACAAAAGCATAAGGCAGGGAGGAACTTTTCCTTCTATTCAAGTGCAATTTAGTAGGAGATGATAGAACCATAAGAAATCAACACCAGTGTTAGCCTAGAATTTTCATAAGAGTTCATGACAAACTATCACATACAAAATTCACATACATTTTATTCTAAAAACAGCTCTGTGGGGCTTCCCTGGTGGCGCAGTGGTTGAGAGTCCGCCTGCCGATGCAGTGGACGCGGGTTCGTGCCCCGGTCTGGGAAGATCCCACATGCCGAGCAACTGGGCCCGTGAGCCATGGCCGCTGAGCCTGTGCGTCCGGAGCCTGTGCTCCGCAATGGGAGAGGCCACAACAGTGAGAGGCCCGTGTACCACAAAAAAAAAAAATAAAAATAAAAATAAAAATAAAAAATAAAAAATAAAAACAGCTCTGTGAAGTACGGTGGGATAATTATCTTATTATGCCTAATTTGTAGAGGAAAAAACTGAGCTCAGCAAATATGAATGACTTGTTTTTAAAAAAATCACAGTGCCAAGGATAGAGCAAAATAATTTGATTTTTCTCATTTATGATCATTAATGTTTTCTACCACATCTTGCTCTTTCCCATAAGAATGTTAATGATATGTATATATATACATATATATATAGGGAGAGAGAGAGACTCTCATTCATTCATTTATTCATATATTTATTAAACATGATCTAGTTGCCAGCCACTGTGAAAAGTCCTGGAAATACAAAAATGAACTATTGTCTGCTCTCAAGGTATTCATATACATTTGAGTAGCACTTTATCTCTTATAAAACTGTTCTCATAAAAATGATACAACCAGAACTACATCCACTGCAACGCATCATTTTTAGTTCTATTTTGCACATAGAGGAATTTAATAACTGAGCTAAGATCATAAAGATAGTAGGGGCCCAGGAAGATTCAGTCATTACTTAAGTGTTAAAATAAGTACAGAACAATAGAACATTAGCTCTAAACTTTTTTGGACATGAGTCTCTACCATTAAAAAACTTTTGAGCATGCACTAGCAATATACATTTAAAAATTTTTAAATAGTATACATATATACTAATGTTAATACATTACAAGACTCACAAAAATTATGTTTTAAGAAGGAGGAAAAAAAAACAAATAGAAGCTTTAATGTTTACTTTCTGTATCCTAATGGATTATCTTGCATACTCCTGAGGGTAAATATACCTTTCTTTGGAGATCATTGTTATTGTAGATAATGAATTCTAAACAATTATTAAAGGGGAGACAGTCAATGTGGGTAGGTGGCACAGGGGAGATGGTACTTGCATTGAGTTCTGGGTCTGTATTAAGCTATGGGGTAATAATCAGCAATCTAAAAAACCCTGATTTTCAGACTCCAGTCATGAATGTCTCTGTCACACTAGACAGCGTTTCATACTCACTTCTACCAGTTCGTTTCTGGGTTGCACTTTTCAGTGTTTTGACAACCTGACAATCAAAAAGTTTGAATGCTAATGATTACAAGCAGGAAAATTTTGAACAAATGAATATCTGCCCCACGAGCACAAAAAGGAGAAATACTTAGATTTTATTTCATTCATGTAATAAATCACACAAAATTCAATTAAAAGACAAGGCTTTGAAACTTAGTAACATTTTATTTGAATTCCCAACTAGTTATTAATACAATTTGTGCTGTCACAATAACTATACCACTTTATGAAAACATTTAGTTTCTATTCATGAAGAGATCACTTTCCCTCCTACAATACACTCTTTAGTTGAGCTCCAGTTTAATTACTTTTTAAATAATTTATACAAACTCCTTTATAGAAAAACATTTTCCACTTCAGATTTATGGTAATATTGAAATTATTCATTTTTTTAGATGTTCACTCAATGAATAGTTTTTACCAGGAAAAAATAAGCAAATATTAACTCATTCTTTCTTTGAAGGGTCTAAAACATGTAATACAATCTTTTTTTTTTAACTCCCCAAACGAACACACACAAAATCCCTACAGTCTTCTAAAATTAGTTAATAACAAGCAATGGAATAATAAATGAAAGTTTTCATCTGTACCATTACATTACCAAACTTCAGGGAGCAAAGTTTACAGTATACTTTCTGGGCATGGTGTGTCCTGAAATTTTGCAATTGTGGCCTTGGTCCTTGAGTATTAAGCTAGAAAAAGTTATTGGGAAAATGAAAATATGTTTTTTTACAAGAGATAATAATGTCTCTTAAGTTATACTAGTGATCTTTGGAAAATCAGTTGAACATATTTAACACTTTCAAAAAGCTTTCCAAAGTGCAACGACAAAGGCCATCAAAAATTGAGTTACTATGCCATTTGGGGGGAATACTTCATCACCAATAGGGGGCTCAATTTCAATTTATTTATTTACTTTACTCTTCTATTCAAGAAGAATTGTGGTGGTCAGAACATTTTTGAAATGGAAAATTTGTGGTCAGAAAATTTTTCACATGAAAAATTTAAAATAATAGAATATGCTGAAGTTGGGTAATAAAATAAGGAAGTAGGAATATTTAAGAAAAAATTTAATTTGTATTATAGGATGATGATAGAAGAGCCATCATTCAAGATAAGAAGAAATTTTAATTTCTATGGCATGTTATAGTTTTCAATGCCGTCTTCATTTAGTTCATCTCAGTTTCATCCAGGAAATTTTGCTGTAGGAGATAATGCTCACTGTTCACTGAAGAATAACTTATTGTAATATTTTGTCAAGATGGGCATTAAAGAGCTGAACCTCACTCTAAAGAGTCCTGAAAACAAATTGGAAACACTGTCCTCTCCTTCAGAGGATAGTATTGTTTAGACAGACCTGGCATCACAGCCCATCGCTTCCCTTGGCAAGTCACTAATTTCAGGTTCCACATCAGTAAAAAGGGAGCAATGATAACCTTTGTCTCACAAAAGCAGTTGTGAGACCTGAAAGAATTATTGATATATGCATATAATACTGAGCCTGACATGCAATAGAGTATTGTACTAGAGTACAAGTGGCCCTACTCCTTGATTCAGTGCTCCACCCCATTATGCAATAACTCCTCTGTTCACCCTGGTCAATCACAAGTTGTTAAACTAGGTCAGGTTTCCATCTTTGTGTATGATCTAGTAAAGTGACTAGAAATGTAGGTGCTCATCAGAATAAGCACTTCTAAGGTCTCACTTCAGATTATGTCTCAGCTTTTGCACCTGATACAATCTGCACCCACAAATGATTTTGATGTGTAGCCTGGCTGAGAACTATTAATTTAGGTTATGTGCTGAGAGGGAGCTGGACCTGCTTTTTACCTGCCACACCTCCAGTGTATCAGGACAAAGCTGTCTTTGCCTTTATTACTACGTGGGCTCTCTTTGCTTCTACTTGCAGTGGAATCAAGCTGGACTATGCTGGGCAATGGCAAAGGTCAAAGTCCCCTTCCCTTCCCCACTCTGTCTGATTTTTCCCACCTGTTGGTAGTTTTGTCCACTGTCTTCTGGCCTGACATTTACTTATGCTCTTCAGAGGATTTGAAAATGGAGAGCAGTTGCCCACAAGACAGGACTCTTAATTCAGTTCCTGTCCCAAGATATGAAGAAGCAATTTATCGCACAAATGTGGCACAGATGATTTCAAAAGAGAGGCCTAATTCACACCAACGAGGTTGTTGAAGCAGGACCCCAGGTCCATATGAACAAAATCCAGCAAAATACCTCTCCACTAGTGTTACCACTGGGGGTGTGGTTTGTTTATTAAAAACTGACAGCTAGGTAGTCATTTGGTTGAAACAAGTTTGTGCATCTCTAGTTGATATTGGGCCCTTTGGCTCCATTTCCAAGATAGTGTAGGTTTAATGTTCAGAAATTCCCAGTTGACCAAGTCTATAGTCGTAGGTAGAGGAAAAAGCCCAAATCATATTGTAGACATGGCTCTTTAATAGAATAAATGGCCATAACAAATATTAATACTTGGAGCCTCCAGTTTTCAGTTTGGGGGTAATAGAAGCCACCTTCCAAATTGTTCATAGACTTTCAAAGGAGTTGTGTTGGTCCTCTCCATTATTGCAAATACTGTATTTTCTCATATTTTTAGTTTTACTGAATTTTAAATTAAGACTATCATGTGAAATAGTCTTAACTCTGATTAAAGTTAAATAAATTTATGCTTATGATTACAATTGAAAAATTGAAGGAATATTCAGGTAATGAAGAACCCTCATCACCAACATTCCATACAGTATGATTACAAGTGAGACTAAAAGATTGTCACATTTTGGAAATCATTTCTTGGCCTATCACTTGGGGTATATATAACAGTAGGGGCGTCAGTAACAGAAATAATTTCTTAGGTATATATTCACTTTGCTGATATTTCAGCCCTAGTTTTGGCTTTTATGATGGCAAAAAAAGAGGGTTTGGATAGTTATTGATAACTTCTAGTGAATAACTTGTAGAAACAAATGATCTGAAAGAGCAGAGAGGGCTGTACAAATCATGCTGTATTTCTTCCATCTCTTCCTCTCTTGGCAGGAAAGCAAGGGAATGACCCTTTGAATCCTTTGCCCTGCTCTGGCCAGGAATCTATGAAATCTGTATTGTTTGAGTAGATGTTCTGATCTAAAGATATGCAAATCTCCAAAAGTGGGTGATTGGTGGCTGCAGAAGACTCTGCAAAGATGGGCCATTAATAATTCCTCCATGCCCCATAAGTACATGCCATTTCTTGCATCAAAAGTTGTGGAGCCGTTTTCCCTCCTCTTGAGCTGGACTTTGGGCTGAACTTGTGACTTCTTTTGACCAATATAGTGACACAGAAGTACTGCTGTGCCAATTCTGGGCATAGAACTTAAGAGGCCTGGTAGATTCTATTTTTGCTCTTTTGGAACCCGTCCACTATATAAAGAAGGCCAGGCTATCTTGTTGGAGAAAGATCATGTGGAAGTAAACTGAGATTCCTCAGCCAATAGCCAAGCACCAATGTCCTAGATGTATGAATAAGTCCATCTCGGATTCATCTCCAGGTCCAGTTGAACCACCCTGGTCAACCTCAAATGAAACAGAGATGAGCGGTCTTCATTCAGTACTGTCCAAATTCCTGATCTATAGAATTTTGAGCAATAAAATGGTATTATTTTAAGACACTAAATTTTGGAATAGTTTGTTATATGTAATAGACAACCGAGAAAAACTGTAAAATGATACAGTTCTTGTTCTCTAGAGCTTATTGTGATTTAGCAATTACAAAGCACACTTATCTTTGACCATCCATTCAAAAATAAAGAATAGTAAGTGGATTGTTTTTAAGGTTAGACTCGCACTGGCCTCGTGTATGGTGACTTCTTGCTATCATCTCTGGCCTTAGGAATTTTTAAGGTTAGAATATCATGCCTTTAAATCATGATTCTGATATTTACTTAAGTGGAAATGTCTGAAACAACTGTTATTAGTTGTTATTTCCCAGGATAAATGAGAGGGTTGTATTTTCATCACTTTGAGAGCCAGGTTTAATAGGGACTGGAAGGCCTTAGTCATATAACTTGACCAAACCCAGATCTAGCAGGAGCAGCCAGTGGGCATGGGAAGTAATTCAAGGCCAGGTTATAGAACATCCTAGTGAGACCCAGGTGTCATAATTCACAGGACTGACATTTAAAACCAGTTAAGTGGTGACATGTTTTTATGTGATTAATCCTTTCAGAGAAGTTATCCAGCCAATTAATCAGAGAACAGCCCTCTGGTGATGCAAGCCTAGCCAGTCAAACTGGGATTCTGTTTTACTTTACGCCAAAGAGATGTGGAATTCCAAGCAGGAGACAATCATAAGACCTGGGTCAATGGGAGTAGAGTTCAGGAGGAAGGTTGCCAGGAGGTGAGTACATCCCATGAATGGTAAAGCTGTTCTTCTAGGCAATGAGACAAATTCAAGGTGCAGCCCTCTCACAGGATGGAGCTACCAGTCCTGGTCAAGGCTGAAAGGGTTAAGCCCATCGGTGAAAGCCACAGATGAACTTCTGGTCAGCAGAGCTGATAGTGAGATGCCCAATTCAGGAGATGGTAGGGAGAACGGAAAAAGGACCAGAAGGTGAGAGGCCAGGAGAGCCAAAGAGAAACATAATGAAATTTGAAATTTTGCCCAGGACCAGTGTTGGTTAATTTTGTGTATATTTTTGTTATCGTACTATAGTAGTTAATAATCAGATTTTTTATGAAGTTAAGAGAAAAAAATAACTACTAAGGAAAGATTTGACAAAAGGGAAAGTTTTTTGTTTTTCTTTTGAATCTTTTGTCAAGGTCTTGAGTTCTTTTAAGGTATAATGATAGGAGAAGAGGAAGAAAGAGGATAGTCGGTGCAACTTTAAATAAAAACAATATTTTCTTTTGGGAATAGTTTTAAGCATTCTAATTTTTCTGAAGACTAAGTGTAAATTGGTCTTCATGCATTTAGGTTTATATTCGTTGGTACATTGAACATTCTTAATTCATTCATTCTTTCACTTGTATCTTACGCCAGTTAGTGGTAGCCATGGTCACAAATGGAAGTAATTAATTTCTATTTAACTTATTTCTATTCACATACAGCATAAACAACACAGTGACCTTATTTCTTCCTCTCTGCAATCTACCACAATTTACTTCTCTATGAAACATGGTCTTTCCATCACTACTAAGTGCTTCCTGTCCAAACCAGTTTAGTTTATTGTTCTTCTGACTAGATATTACAGCATCTGCCCAAACTACTCTGTGTTTTATTCTTCTTGTTTCTTTTTTTTTGGCTACTGAAGTAAGTGTCCCCATGCTAAAAAGCAGTGAAGCACTTTTTTTTTTTAAACAAAAATTAAAAGTTGTTTATATCTTCATATCCTTTGTATATCACTGAAGAGACTGTATCATCATTGTCTCAGTCTTCTCTCTCTGCCTTCATCTATGTCACTTCTTTGCCTCTCTGTACCCTACCCCACCAGAGTCCCTTTTGATCTGCTTAAGATCAAGACTTGGTACTCTCTTAGGTGAGGCATAATAAGGCAATGATGTCCCATATTCAGACTCTATTGCATGGCTCACATCCTATATTTACTCTGTGCTTGGCAGGGAGGGGGGTGGTTGTGGTAATAATGCCACATTCAAATGTCCACATTCTTCTTTTCTTATTCTTTAGTAAACAGATATGACTTTGAATTCTCAGGGAGCATTTTCTTCTTAGAGCCTAGGGTTTCTCTTTTTTTTTCTTTAAATCTTGTTTTAGTAATAAGTTGCAGTTAAAATATATAGGAATAACTGCTGCCAAGATCTTTCCTGGCAGAAACGGCAAATCTTCGTTTTCTATCTGTTGCTCTTCATTGATGATTCTGTATGTTCTTCTCTTCCACAGATTATGAAAACTGGCTACCACCACTTCTAGACTAGTCATTTGTTTCCTAAACAAACCCATCAAAGATATCACCTCTCCCACATTTCTTATGCATAGAGGGCATTCCCTTCTTTTAGTTTCTGGAGGTTCGTGTCATCCCTCAATTGAATCA
Source organism: Kogia breviceps (assembly GCF_026419965.1). Lineage (NCBI taxonomy): Eukaryota > Metazoa > Chordata > Mammalia > Artiodactyla > Physeteridae > Kogia > Kogia breviceps. Next base: position 69,415,328 of record NC_081318.1, on the reverse strand, counting down.
CACCCTTGAGTTCCATGCTCAGGACAGAGTTCCAGGCAACAATTTCAATTCTGCTTAAGCTGTGGTCAAGGACATGGCCTTTAGTGGCTGTCAGAGGTGATGTGTTTTTCAGTGACAGGTCTGTAGAAAGATCTCGGGGATAATTCGGTTCTCCAGGTCTCTATCATCTTTTAAAAAAAATTCCTGCCATTTAAACATTTCCCCCTCATGTTTTCTTCTTTATAAATGAACAAGGAAATAAAACAGACATTTTAATGGATTTCTCATGCAATTTTTATATGGCATGTTTAATATATTACATGCATTTTGCGTTAGGTCTTGAAATTAAATGCATTGGATATAAAGTGAATTGGGGTGTAATTCTTTTGTAATTCAGTGTTTAAGTCTGGTCCAAACTTACATTAGGATCACCTAAGGAAGCCTATTAAAAAATGCAGATTTCTGGGCTTACTCCAGATCTGCTGAAGCAAACTTTCTGTCAGAAGGTGTTAGGGGACCATTGATTGAAACCATCCACCTTGGCCAGGAACGATGATAACCACCTGCCTGAGTTGTCTCACAACAGGAGGTCCCAATAGGAACATGGCGTGCCACCGAAAACTAACCAGGAGAATTCGGGAGGGGCCAAAAGAGGGAGGAGATGACCAACCTCCCAGAATTCTTCACTCTGGAATCCATCTTGGCTGAGAGATGCATGCACCACCAGGAAGGACCCTGAGTCAGACTGTGGGCCAAGCAAGATGATTGGCCAGAGACAACCTGGAAACTAACCCCACTACCATAAAATCTGAGACTGAAAGCCACTTGGCAGAGCAGTTCTCTTGGGCTCCCTTACTTTGCTGCTCTCCACCCAGCTGCCCCTTCCCAACAAAGTCTTTTGCTTTGGCAGCACGTGTGTCTCCTCAGACAATTCATCTCCAGGTGTTAGACAAAAGCTCACTCTTGGGCCCTGGAAGGGGTCTTCCTTCCTGAAACAAAGGTGCCAATAATATATCTTCTAAGATTAATATGTAATATGTAAATGATTATATTATATAAACTATATAAGAACTACTATGTATATTAACAATGGTCCCCAAATGATTCGTATGAAAAGTTAAACTGGTAGCATTAATGAAGTCAAATTTATCATTCATTCCTAAGGCTATTCACCACTATTTCCCTTTTTAGCTATACAGGAAAAACATGGTGGACAGTTGAGACGGTTGATAATTAACTTTATAAGAAATACTGAGAGAACAAAAGATAATATTCTTGTTGCCATGTGGTGTTTAGTTTGAATTATCCACAGAACGACCTCAATTCGGAGCATTACCTTTCTTATGTATAAAAATGAGTGAAAGGTCAGAGGTTAATAGACTGTCTCATTTACATAAGATACACAATAGCAAAACAGGAATTAGAATTCATAGGCTGACAGAAATGCTGGGGCTGGCCCCTGCTGGAACCATAATTTATTTTGTTTGGCTCTGAATTGAAAAGAGTTAAAGGGTAAACCATTAAGCTGTTCATTAGCATTTGTGAGCAACACCACAACTAACCTCCAGAAATGCTATTAAAACAGTAAGTATGGTTGGGGAGGAGGAGAGTGATTGACACTGCTAATTATATTTGAATTAACACCTGAAAAATGAAGCCAATTTGATCTAAAATTCTCTAATAATGATAATAATAATAATAATAATAAAATCCCCAAGATAAATCTTCCACGGTACACTGACATGTAGAAACAAACCCCAAACAGGAATTTTAGTCCTTTCAGATACAAAGACAAGAGCCACTTCCATTTAATGGCTATTTCTATATGTATTAAAAAGTGAAGACAGGGACTTCCCTGGTGGCGCAGTGGTTAAGAATCCGCCTGCCAATGCAGGGGACATGGGTTCGAGTCCTGGTCCGGGAAGAACCCACATGCCGCGGAGCAACTAAGCCCGTGTGCCACAACTACCGAGCCTGCACTCTAGAGCCTTCGAGCCACAACTACTGAGCCCATGTGCCACAACTACTGAAGTCTGCGCACCTAGAGCCCGTGCTCTGCAACGAGAAGCCACGTTAATGAGAGGCTTGCACACCACAATGAAGAGTAGCCCCCACTCGCTGCAAATAAAAAGAAAGCCCGTGCACGTCAACTGAAGGCCCAACATAGCCATCAGTTAAAAAAAAAAAAGTAACATGGAAACTACATCCTTTACCCAAAGTATGCATAATAAGGAATTACTCATATCCATATAAAAAGGCTCAGAAAAAAACTTTGCTTCTCATATTATGATATACAAATACTTTGCTTCTCATATAATGATATACAAATAAAGTCTGTCCTTTTTTTCAATACAAGTCTATCTATTAAACACTGTTAACATATGCTATGTAAGTAAGATCTATGGGTTCATAGTGAACAAAGTTAACATATTTGTTCTAAGAACAGAACTAAATCAATATAATAAGATTCTGGCTAAATTTTCAAAGTTTAATTACATTAATGATTATATAGAAATTAATATAACAAGACCTTTATTACTATGCTATTTTTGCTCAAGAATAAGAAAATGAAGAATAGCTTTAGCTCCACCATTAGGTTAAAAAGCGAGGTTTAAAGATCAATATTAATAGAAACAATTATTTGATTGCTTTTCTGCCTCTGTAGGTAGACTCATTTATTCATTTATCCACCAATTACTCAACATGTATTAATAGAATGTATACTATAGGTTAGATACGCGTGGTGGTGCTACAAAGTGAAATGTATTATGATGCCTACTTTTCGACTAAGAGTCAGTGATTTGACAAATTTCAAGTAGGATGGAGCTAAACGTTGACTATAATATAAAAGGAACAAAAATAAAACTGATAGTGATTTTAATAATATCAAATCAAAAGACAATAAAAGTAGAAAATTTAAATCTTAATTTTGTATGCTTCATTCTAAAATGGGAAAATGGCTAAAAGTACTAAATTGGAATATTATAATCTGATAATATTTTCAGTGCTTAAAAGACTCCTATTTTATGAATTTTATATTTACTACTGATGGGTGAAGATTGATAAATTAGCAAATATTTAATTACGTGTACTTCGATTGTCATTCATTCATTCAATCAGTAGCTTATTCAATGAATATTTATTAAACTTCCCTTATATTCCAGGACCTGGGGACACAACCCAAAACAAAAATGTAAGGACCCTGCTCTCAAGGAGTTTACATCCCAGGGGCCTAATACAATCTGCTCTGACACTCCAAATACTTTCGTACATTTTCACAGGAAGCATTGCCAGCAAAGACAGTACTAAATAAGGGCATGGTGCGCTTCAGGACTGGAATTTTTCAACTCTGGCTGTACTTCTGTGCAAAGGCCATTAGGTGTGCAATCTTACACAAGTTAAACATTTTAACCTTATTTCCGTCTCTGTAAAAGGGGTACAGTAATAGCTGGGTTCTCCTGGAGATTAAATAAGATAATGTGCGCCGACTATTCGGCAATTATTAGTATTATCGCTTTGGCTCCATGGTTCCAAATAAACGTGCCTGCTCATTAGAATCACCAGGGGATATCTTTAAAATCTCAGGCCACACACCAGGCCAATTAAACCCAATCTCTGAGGGTGGGACATAGGCGTCAGCATTTTTTGAGCTCCCCAGGTGTTTCCAATTTGCAGACAAATTTGGGAACGGCTGCAGTTTGGCTTACTGATATTTCATAATAACATCTGCTCATCCACCTGTCTTTACCCGAGATGGAACCAGGATGCCTCATGAGCGAATGAAAGCCAGATAACTAAGGTGCACATTTTTCTGTCCCATCTCGTGGCTCGTATCCAAATCTCTTCAAATCTCTTCAAGGGGAGAGGGATGGGAGGGAGTCCTGACCTCTACTGCCTGCGCACAGCTGTTAAGGTTTAAGGAGACCCTTAGGCATAAAGGGAGGGCTGACACTTCCACCTGCGGCGACTGCTGGGCCTGCCAGAGGAGAAGCCGAGAGCCGGGAAAGGCAGCCCTTCCGGGGCGCTGGGCTCGGGACAGAGGCCGAAGACGCGCCGGGAGGGAAGACCGGCAGCTGGGTCGTCCCCTGGGGCCGTACAACGGCCTGGCCCGCGCGGCTCGGGTGGGCGCTCTCTGTGTGCGCGCTTTGCCCTCGCCCGCCCTCCCCGCTGCGACCCCGGCGTAGGGCCGGAGCAGAGCCCAGGCGCAGTGGCCCGGGGCGAGCAGGGCCCGCCCCGCTGCCCGCTGCCATGGAGTCATGGCCGCCTGGCGGCTCTGGGCCCGCGGAGGCCGGGCCTCGCTTGCGCGGCTTGCGCGGCGCCGACCTGGCGGCCTCGGCCTCCTTGCTGAGCAGGGCCGGGGCCGAAGCCGGGTGCAGCGCGCCGGCCGTGGCGGCCGTTTTGCCGGCGGGGGGGAGCGGGGAGAGGATGGGCGTCTCCACCCCGAAGCAGTTCTGCCCCATCCTGGAGAGGCCGCTCATCAGCTACACCCTGCAGGCCCTGGAGAGGTAATGCGGCGCCAAACGCGCCTTGCGGTCCCCGGCCCCCTGCTCCCCTCCCTCAAGCCCAGGGCAGCCCGCGCGCGGCACCTGCTCTAGTAGCTGTGCTCGCGCTGGCACCCGCTCTCGGCGGACCGCGGGGCCGGACTCCACCCGCTCGGTTATTCCAGTTCGGGCTCCATTCCCGCTAGCCCTTCACCGAAGGGGAGCTCTGGCCCTTTAACAGACGGGCGCGGAGCGTGGGGCTGCCCCGCGGAGCCTGGGGCTTCCCCACGGAGCCCTTTACTGCTCCAGCCGCCGGCCTGTGGGAGCTGCCCTCAAGACTGACTGGGTTCGCGCGGGGGACGTTTAGTTTTAACCCCGGGGCCTGTGGGGACTAATGGGAAGCTGGTGTAGGAGTCTCCCGGTCCCTGTCCCGTATTCTCTCTCACGCTCATTCTTCACTCTCAGCGGCTATCTCCGCGCATGCGTGGGTGATGAGTTGCAAATTGGTTAAAATCTACTTGCAAACTAGATTTTACTTGCAAATATAGTTTTATGGGCCTTTGGTCATTCTTTTTGTCAACTATTAACAAATATTAACTGAGAATCTGATATGAGACATACTGTGCTAATTACTAGGTACTGAAGGTGGACCGAGAAGCAGGATTTAATCCAAACCTTTCGATGGTGGAAACGTATTTAAGGGCGCTAACTACATGCTGTATCTTCGAAAACGGACTAGCTGGGGAAATGGAGGGAAAAGGAATGGGATAAGGAGGACCAGGGGAGTAGTAGTGAGGATCGAAGGGGGTGAAAAGGAAGGGTATGTTATTTTAGGTTGTTTTTAGCGGTGTGTCATGTGGAGCACGGGGTGAGGCAGGAGGGATGGGAAGCGGGGCGTGGGGGAGGAGTACAGAGGCCTACATAGGTGTTACTATGGTGTTTAAACTTACAGAAGCCAGTGTGGAGCTGTGGGAATGTTTTCACGTGGATTGACATGAACCATTTGCTTTAGGAGGCTTTAATGAAGACGAAGCTAATGAGGTTCTAGTCAAAGTAGAGTGGCATGTTATCCAGAAAACAGACCCCTACCTCCCATGCTTTCACACACCCCAGAAGCCAAAGGCCCTAGTTGTTTTGTATATGGTAATTTTTCCATATGACACTATTCAGAGAGAAAGTGGAAGTGTAAAGTCCCATAATCACCTTTGATTCGTGGCTGGTGGTTACATGTGAAACTCATACAAATATTGAAAGAGTTCCAGGTGCTTCTTTTGCTTCTGTAGTTTTCCATTTCTCTTGAGTAGTTGATTCATGCTCTTCCAGTATTCCAGTGTCACAGATATTGTGACAACGTAGCTCATTTATGCAGGTAATATTAGGGGACGCAATAGAGCTCGGCCAGCAGGATCTTTATCTATTAAGCATTTAGATGTAAGGGAGTGCAGACGTTTCTACGTTGAGTTTTCCTTCGTATGGAAAAAAAACGCCACAAAACTTCTGTATTTGCAGTTTTGCCTCATCTGAGGCAGCAGGAGATAGGTGGATATTAAAAAATAACAATTTTAAAGTGCAAGAATGTTCTGGAAAGGCCTTGTTGATGTAAAATAAGATGGAACACTTCTATTTTTACTTCATTTGATCACAGCAGTAATAAAATCCTAATAGCAGTAGTAACTAATCAAAACCTACATTTTGAAATACTTCCGGGATCATTCTTTGTAAACTATTACAATGCCTGAAGAATTTATGGAATATGGTTATTTTGGAGTATATCTCAGGAAATCCTTGGAAGTCTTGCATCACAGGGATGTATATATGGGTGCTTCTTAGCCATTTCCCAAATGAAAGCCCTTCTATTGGTAAAATATGAGCTCCGTAGACTGCTGATAGTTTTCCTCGAGTGTGGTGCTAAAAGGCCTAGGTCATTTCATCCCGGAAGATAAATTATGGAAGTTCCTGTCTTTTGGAACTGAGAGTCAATGTAAAGAACTAATGAGGATTTAGAAGGAGGTTACCGCTGAAGTTTGGCCCCAAAATGGGTTAGGGAAATGCAAAAAAACATGACTAGTTTGGTTTTCAGTTAATGCCATGTAAACATTTATTTCTACTCATTGACTTACCTACCCAAAGCAAGTAAAAATGTATAGCCATACAAAGGAAACATGAAAGCAGAAGGAGGTGGAGCAGATAAGAGAACAATAAAGCTCTAGAAGAAAGGAGGTAGAAGAGTGGTAACCAGTCAGTTTTAACAGGCTCAAGGAAGCAAAAACAGAAGCCTTGAGGTAGAAGAGCTGTGAAGGAAGCAAGTTGATTGCAGTCATAGAACCTTGGAAGGCTCAGGAGTTAAAAGTACTAATTAAGGTAGTGTAGACAGAGAATAACTGTCTACAGCTGTAAAGGCAACTGGTTGAAACCTTCAAAAAAAAAAAAAAAAAAAAAGGCTCCCAGATCCCTGTCAGAACACTAGGGGCTTAGCCTCAGGGTCAGAACCAGCACAGCCAATGGCAGAGTGAAGTGCTCCATGGCCAAAGAGAAATTAAGAGCCACATTCTGATTTTTGAATGAGATCCTTAGCATGTAAGGTAGAGTCAAGGAAGTACTTTACTTTTCAAACATGCTTTAAAGCACCTGTCTTTGCATAACTGAGAAGTTGGGGAGGCATTGAGAGGTTTGTCTTGTGAATTGTCTGGGACTTCATATTGTTTATCTGCTTCAGTTGAAATTGGAAAAATACACATTTTTCTAGTTTAGCCACATTTTACATGTGTGCCATTGAAATTTCTTAAACGAATTATCGGATGAAATGAGATTTAAAAGAATCTCAACCCTCAAATCTTAAACATGTTGGCTAAAGGATTTCACTGGACCAATGGAGGCTCAAAGTCCATCTGAACTAGTTGTGTGTGTGTATATATTACAATTAGCTTTTATATGTGTAGAAGAATATATATGTTTATATGTTCACAAAGTATATTGAGATTATGCACCTTGTTCAGATCTGTGCATTACAGGCATTATACTAAAAGGATCAAGTGTAACTAAGTTGTAAGTTGTAGTAAGAACAAAGGTCTTCAGAAGTGACTAAAAACATTTCTAGGAGTTTTAAAGTTTCATTTTGGCCTTTTAGGGGGAATTAAAATATAAATTGAACCACAGATTATAACTTGAAGAGAACTTTGATTTTTCTTATTTTGTTAACAAGGAACTGAGGTCAAGGGTATTAATCCTTCTCATAACGATTTATGAACTGAGTTTGCAAAAGGAAGCATTGCTCTAAGAAATCATGTGGCAGTGGTATTATTGGCAGGGGCATAAAGCTCTAACAGTTCGGTTGTAAAATCTACTCGCAGTCGATCAACTGATATCTAAATTTTACTGGTTAAAAAAAAATGTATTCCCAGGTCTGAAATAGGAAGTAAAAATTCCTGCTGGCAGTCTAATTTCTGGCTTCAAATATCTAGGGAAAGAAAGTGTTATTAAGGAGAGCTGGTTAAACTGGAATAGCTAAATAGACTCAAATGACAACTACAGTGAAAGCAAGTCGGAGAGGAACACTGTGGCCATGCTTATTCAGACTCCTGGTGGCTGTGGACTAGGTGGGAATTTCCCTGACAATAGATTTGGGCTGTCAGGCACAGCCCTCTCCATAGCTCACTTGAGTTGAGGCTTCTTGAGTTCTCAAGGACACTGCTTAAGATGTTTCTTGACAAGGTTTCATGCTCATCAAAACCTGTTACTATAAATTGGCTTCCCATAGAAATCTTTTATAGGAAGAAAATATGCTGTTGCATTGGTAAAGAACTTTGCGGATGTTGCGATAGTAATGTGTATCGTTGTATATTAATATGTTGGCATTCAAATTCATGTTTCAGAGCCTTTTTAGTTTGGTTAATGTGAGTTAGGCTCCTTGAGTCTGATAAATCCAGGTGAAAAATTCATTTTGTCAATTTGTATATTCTGGAAACCATGGATTTTGTGATTGAGACTGGGTGGCTTTCTTATTACTAGGAAAATCGATGAAAGTCCATTTTTAGTATCTGTTAAAGACTCCATGGTGTTTTTCAGTGGATTAACTTCTGGCTTATTTGATCTTCTGAAAGTTTTCTTTTAATATTTTTTGCGTACTTAAATTGTTCTGTCCTATTGTGTTTCTGAAAACCACTGCAAATTCTGTTAGAACAAGAGAATAGAAAGCATAAATGTTAATTCAAATGAGCCATATTGATTGCTTGAATTAAGCTGAAAGTAGGAATAGAGTAGGGAAGACAGGAGAAATATTTAGAAGATAGGAATTGGCAATTCTTAGTGATTAATTATACAAAGGATTCAGAAAAAGAGATGAATTTTGGATGCTTTTGAGTGATTGCTCAGATATATGAATTTGACTTAAACATTTTGTCTGGATGCTTCATTAATAAAAGGGTTAAGTCTGAGTCAAGGGAAGGAAGAGGCCTGTATTGTAGAAGAAATAGAGTGGGACTGTGTTTTGCACAGGTCAGATAATTGGAGATTTCAGTTCCCATTGGCCCCCCTGTGGCTACTGTGAGACAAGAGAGAAGACCAGGACTGGTAGTCTGGGCTTGACCAGTGGAAGCCTTCATGGGCCATATTAAAGAGACTTGACATTGTCAAGGCAGTCAGGAGCCAGCCCCTTCACACCAATTTGGTATTTTCCTTCTAAAATATCAGGGTGTTTATGGAGATGGAGGAATCTATAAATTATGACCACAGTACAATGCCGAGGCCTAATTTCCATGACAACTGTCATGTCTGTGAGCCACAGCTGTCACTGTCCCTTGGGGCCAAACTTCTGCAGCCTGGGTGAGAGCACTTAAGGGGTGTTAACAGGGCCTGATTTTTCCGTCTGTTTTTATTTATTTATTTTAAATATTTATTTATTTGGCTGCACCGGATCTGTAGTTGCGGCGTGCGGGATCTAGTTCCCTGACCAGGGATCTCACCCAGGCCCCCTGCATTGGGAGTGTGGAGTCTTAACCTCTGGACCACCAGGGAAGTCCCTGAATCTGTTTTTTAAAAGCATTTGTTGAAATCTACTTTCAACTGATTTTGTTGAACTGTCTGAGCACAATAACCTGTAAGTAATATAATACACATATTAATAGAAATATATTTAAATATAATAAATCTTAAAATATTCTGGGAGAAGATTACATCTGAGATACTGTATTTTTTCTTCAAAATGTCGGTAGGTGTAATGGAGCTTGAGGTTAGGTTTGTGTTTGCCTATGGAATGTGCTAGGAAGGAAATACTAAGAACTTGATAAAATCCAGCTACAGGGGGTTCAGTGTGGACTTGCCTTCAGCTAAGGAGGTAGACCAGATTCATTTATTCAGCAAATATTTGTTCACTAGGCACTGTGTGAGGTACTTAAGGCCTTTCTTAGTGCCATGATTCTACATATTAAATTTTAATACTGTAAAAGGCTTTTAATTCTATAACTAGAAAAGTATGTGAATAAATCCTTTGAAACACAAACAGTACTTATAAAGGCTTGCAAGTACTGGATGTATGCTTCGTTGCTGAACAAAATAGCAAAACGAGCCCATGATCTCTTAAGAGTTGTGTAAAACAGCTTTCTGAACTTTTTTATTGCGACCTGTTATAAGAATTAGTTTTTGCTCATGACTCAATGACACATAACTTAACTACATCCAACATATTTGAAAGAGAATTCCATGAAAACAATCTGTCCTTACTACTTGCTATGCATTTGAATTTTACTATTGTATTAATTTCTATTGATTCAAAACTGTTAATCTTACCTTACAAAATTGATTTGATGATACTCTAATGGGTCCTGAGATCTGCAGTTTGAGAGATCTGCAGTTTGAGAAATACTTGTTTAAAACATTTGTCTATTTAGAGCCTCATAAAATTGTTTCAGAAGTCTTAGGCCATGAGTGTATCTGTCTAATCTATATCTACTTTTTTGGACTGCTTTCTGTTTGATGGAACATAGGTAATCATTTTATAGATATTTTAAGGCATTCCAGTAAAATTCGGATTGACCTTTGGGAGTTCATTAACTCAGATGTTTGAATGACTACTGTCAAGCAATGTCCTATCTTTCTCCCTCTTCATTATTCTATATTTTAACATTTAATTTCATGTAATTTTTGGTCAAAACAACATGTCTTTAAAAGTTGCTTTTAGGGCTTCCCTGGTGGTGCAGTGGTTGAGAATCCACCTGCCGATGCAGGGGACATGGGTTCGTGCCCCGGTCCGGGAAGATCCCACATGCCGCGGAGCGGCTGGGCCCGTGAGCCATGGCCGCTGAGCCTGCGCGTCCCGAACCTGTGCTCCGCAACGGGAGAGGCCACAACAGTGAGAGGCCCGCGTAACGCAAAAAAAAAAAAAAAAAAAAAAAAGTTGCTTTTAGCTTATTTTTTCTGTAGAATAGACTATGGAAAGTAAAAGATGATAAGTTAGGGCACACGTTAAACTCTTGCCTTAGAAAAAAATCCTGTCCACTGAGAAAGTTGAACATGTACTTAAAACTTCTCTGTTTAAAAAAAAGCAAACAGTGTGATGTCCTATTAATAAACTAAATAGATTTGATTACTTTTAAACTTTTCTATAAACTCAAGAGCACTTTTTTTAATTCCTACTTGTTTAAGCTTCCTCTTATCTACTCATTGATTCACTTAACAGATACTTCTTGATACATAGTCTGTGAGGTCAAGAATTCTTCCCGTGTTTGTTATTGGATTACCAGTGACTAGTATAATGTCTGGCAAATGACAGATGCTTACTGGGTGTTTTCTGAATGACTAAATGAACACATGAATGAAGGAATACTTACTTATGCTTAAACTGTAAGAAATAAACTTGACCAGTTTTTGACCACAAATGCAGCATTATTGTTCAAAATAAATGAATTGCTGGGGACATGACGATCCAGACGTGATTTTTTTTTTTTTTTCTCTCATGGATTTTATGACCTCTCAGTGTCAGTGCTTTTACAGAGGTTTATAGTGTGAGCTCCACAGTCAGACTGGGGTATACCCAGGTCCCTTCATTTCCTAGCTGTATAATCATGGGCAGGTCACTGCCTCTGCGCCATCTGTGAAAGGAGGTAATAGTGATTTCTTTTGGAGCCGATGTGAGTATTAAGTGAAATATTACAGACACATGCTCCAAACAGTACATGGCACTTAGCCAACAATTAATACATCTTAGTTGCTATTGCTACTATTAATATTACTGAAAGCTTAGTATGTGCCAAGCCCTGGGATATAGTCTGCTTTCTTTGAGTTGGCAGCCTAGTGAGGGAGGTAAAAATGAAACAGTATGATGCTTGATAAGACTCTCTAGCGATAAGAGTACTCTGGGAGGTGAGAGCAGAGATGCCGCGCCCAGAATGTCAAAGAAAGCTTGCTGGAGGAGGCCACATCTGAACTGACAGCTGAAGAATAGTAGGACTCAGCCAGGAGTGGGTGGGGGTGGAGGAATGATGAGGATGGGGGATAATGTTGAGAGGCGGAGGAAGCAGCATAAGTGGAGACCTGGATGTGAGACAATGTGGCGGTCAGAGAAAGAGGGGCGTGGCAGAGACCAAGTGGTGTGGGGAGAAGCAGGCTGAGATCAGGTCTTGAAGTGTCCTGCTCAAGAGCCAGAAGGGGATGGCCTAAGGTTTACACTTGGGAGAAGTCATCTAGAAGTGGTAAGAGTGGACTGTGTTGATTGAGGAGGAGGAGACGAGCTAAGAGGCTATTGCAGAAATAATGGGAGAGATGGCTGCTTGGGTCACAGCTGTACCAGCGGCAACAGAACCTTGGGAAACCTTACATCTAGGGGGCACTGAGGAACTGTCACTTGCTAAGGACTTGGTTAAGCACAGTATAAGTTTTAAACCATGTAAATAGAGTAAGTTGTAGCAGTGTTAAATTTGCAATGATAAAAGTGGGGGATGGATGGATTACAAAGCAAAGAGCAACCTACACTTAGTCATATTCCAGAATCCTCCTTATTGCCTATTCACATAACTACATAGTTTCTGGTCTGGTATTCTGTGAGGGGTGTTGCTTTGCTTTGCTTATGATTAAAATTCCCCCAAGGTGTCTGACAAAACATCAGTAATCCCAGTCATTCTTGGAGCCTTAGAATCTAGAAATCAGAGTAAAGAGTCAAACTCATTGAAACAAAACAATCAGCAAACGATATTGCAGAGGGAAGGCATTTTCATTGATTTTCATTCTCTCTTCAGGTTGATGAGGAGAGCTTTCTGTTTTCATAATCCTTCAAACTATGCTATGTTGTAAGATCCTGGTACATGAGACAGACCAAAATCATTTACTGTTAAAACAAATAATTATCAACTACCTACTAGGCGTAAAGCAATGGGCAAAACTGATATTGTCCTTGCTATCATGGAGCCTACATTCTAGAAGGTGGAATGTTGTATTTTGATGAAAAATGGTAAAAATATTTTTTTCAAGTATTTTTTGGCATCAGATGGCAGTATAGGAAGATAAAGTATGATGTATCTGTGTATCAGGTCCTTCTGACCTGAATGGGAAGCCCCATTCTTAAACTTTTTGATGTCAGAAGTCAAAAAATCGGTTTCACTAGGCTAAAATAAAGGTGTTAGGGCTTCCCTGGTGGCGCAGTGGTTGAGAATCCGCCTGCCGACGCAGGGGACGTGGGTTTGTGCCCCGGTCCGGGAGGATCCCGCGTGCTGCGGAGCGGCTGGGCCCGTGAGCCATGGCCGCTGAGCCTGCGCGTCCGGAGCCTGTGCTCCGCAACGGAAGAGGCCACAGCAGTGAGAGGCCCGCGTACAGAAAAAAAAAAAAAAAAAAAAAAAGTGTTAGCAGTGCTGTGTTCCTTTTGGAGGCTCTTGGGACAATCCATTTACTTGCCAGATGGCAATCCATTTACTCTCTCAGGTTCTGGAGGTCACCTGCATTCTGGGACTTATGGTCCTGTGTCATAATGAGTGCTGCATTTGTTACCACATCTTCTCCCTTGACTCACTTGCTTTTCTTTCACTGTTAAGGACTCTTGCGATTTGGACCCACCCAGATAGCCCAGGATGATCTCCCACTCAAGATCCTTAACTTAATTACATATAGAAAATTCTTTTGATAGGTAGGGTTACATATTCACAAGTTTTGGGAATTAGGTGATGGACATCATTTGGGGATTATTACTCTGCCTACCACAGTTCCCATTATGTCATTGAACAGCATAGAATACTGGGCGAGGTGAGTATTAATTTGAGTGTAAACGTCCTGCATAAAGCTTTTCTCTAGTTTCCTATTTTTTATGATTAAAGACTAGAACCCCTAATATGGCCTTGGATGTCTCCATGGCCTAGCGCAGCCTATCTTTTGTCTGGTCCTCCAGCCTCTTCATGGGCTCTTCTCCGTGCTTAAAGAACTCCCCTCCATTTCCTCCTAATTTCTCAGAACCTTGCTACGGCCTCTGCTTAAACCATCCCTCTCTCCCTCCAAATCCTTTTGCCTGTTTTCCTGCCTCTTGCCACTTGAAGAGAAAACTCTGCTTCATTAGGGAGCATTATCTTGGCCTTCTCTGTGCTGGTCAAATACTGTGCTGCATGCAATCCTGGAGCCTGGAGCCGTCCTTCACAGCACTTTATTGCAGCTCGGCAATTGTTGGTGTTCTTTGTTTTATCTGTAAGCTCTGTGAAAGCAGTAACTATTTTCATTGTATACTCAATTCTGATCATTTATCCAGTGCTCAATATTTGTTAGAGGAATGGACTTAAAATGGAAGGATAGTGTGCCCTTAAGTTTTGGTTGTGTGCCTCAGTGTAGTGCTGTCGTAGCCACAGGCAGAATGGGGTTTGGGGTTATAGGAAGGGTTTGTTCAATAACAGAAGGTAGGAGATGGTTAATTATTGAGTGAAGCAACCCATTGTTTTTCATTTATCGATAGTTAATTTCATTATTCAGTAATTTTCAGACCCTTCTTTCATCTCTTTAAAAGTGAGTACAAGACTTAACTGTCTAGCATGAACATGTAGGATCTCAGAGGCTAAGAATGCCATTAAATTTTAAAGTGGCCTTTAATCAGAGTTGATGTCATGGGCCAGAGGCAGTTTTCCTGGCTTGGGCCTGTCAGCTGTGGAACTTTGAGTGTACAATCATGTTAGCCTCTGTTAACACTGGTCCTCAAGAGATTTCTGCTCAACTTTACTGCGGCCACTGCTACTCAGCGCTGTGGACTGTTAGCGTTTGTATGTCAGTAGGTCTTTAAGAAAGTGTTTCAGAACAGAGAAGAATTGCTTTGTTTTGTATCTGACTCAACAGATGAATTCCTTTAATTTTATATTTCATTAAAATATGAATTTTTTATTTGAGCCTGATTTATACTTATACAAACTTAATTAGCATAATTTCCCTATTTAAGCTAAAACATTTCACCTTGATGTAGGCAAAGTTTAGTTCAGCTATCCAGCTTTGTTGCCAAATCAATGGATTTCTTGAAGGAGACAGAACTTGTGGAATTCAGAAGTGCTTTGAGTTGTTCCTATTTAATGGAGAGAATTATTTGGGGGAAAAAAAGCAATTTAAAAGCATAATCTTAAATTTTTTCTCTCAGTCTCCTGATGAATATGCTAATTATTTAAATTCATCTTATGAAATCTGTGAGACATATCTATACCTAATCTATGCTTTGCAGTATAGGTACTTTCACACTATGTATTGAAAAATATGACATATTTATATTCATGTTTTTATAGTATGAAAAATTCAAATTCTTAATCAACCCCTCTACTAGACATGATTAAAATGTATAACTTTGACTTAGTTAATAGCTTTCTGTTTTTAATGTCCCTATGAAGATGTATTAGTAATTAGTAACTCAGTTTTGTTACTAGCTTAACTTTAGTTGTTTAAGAATCAATTGATATGAAATGTATACATACTTTCCTTATAGAGTATCTTGGATAAAGGACATTGTTGTGGCAGTAACTGGAGAGCACATGGAAGCAATGAAGTGTATTATTCAGAGGTACCAGCATAAAGGCATCTCTCTGGTTGAATCTGGAGTGACCCGCCACAGGTCAATTTTCAATGGACTAAAAGCACTGGCAGAGGATCAGCCCAACTGTAGACTCTCAAAGCCAGAAGTAGTGATTATCCATGATGCTGTGAGACCATTTGTTGAAGAAGATGTCCTCCTTAAAGTCGTCACAGCTGCTAAGGAACATGGGGTAAGTATTGAAATACTTCTGAGAATGGATAAAAGGGGCAAACGCTATAGCACATATTCATTTGCTGGATTTTGATGGAATTATATTCAATATTTAAATGTCAAGTTAATTAAAATGGGCAAGATGACATAAGATGTTATGCTAATTTGCTTTAGGAAGTTTACATTCTTATAGATCATGAGACTGTTCTGGAATTTCTTTGCTAGGTAGTCATTTATCATAATGTAATATGAGCTATTTGGAGAAGAATGCAATAATGTCATTAGAGTATGGATATGAATGGATGGACCTTAGCTGCATATATATATTTTAAAAATTAATTTATTTTTTTAAATTGATTTTTGGCTGTGTTGGGTCTTCGTTGCGCGCGGGCTTTCTCTAGTTGTGGCGAGTGGGGGCTATTCTTTCTTGCAGTGCGTGGGCTTCTCATTGCGGTGGCTTCTCGTTGCAGAGCACAGGCTCTAGGTGCGCGGGCTTTAGTAGTTGTGGCACGTGGGCTCAGTAGTTGTGGCTCGCATGCTCTAGAGCGCAGGTTCAATAGTTGTGATGCATGGGCTTAGTTGCTCTGCGGCATGTGGGATCTTCCCAGACCAGGGCTTGAACCCGTGCCCCCTGCATTGGCAGGCGGATTCTCAACCACTGCACCACCAGGGAAGCCCCTTAGCTGCATATTTAATTTCATTCCTTTACCTAAAAATGCCTAAGAGGGACTTCCCTGACAGTCCAGTGGTTGGGACTCTGTGCTTCCAATGCAGGGGGTGCAGGTTGGATCCCTGGTCGGGGAACTAAGATCCCACATGCTGCGGCATGACAAAAAAAAAGAAAAAAAAGCCTAAGAATCTTTTAAGAGTCTAGGAGCTATGTGACTTAAAGCAAAAAAACCCCCAAACAAACCTGGCTCATTTCACCCGATTTTTGTTTTAATTTTTTAGAAGTGGTTTATTTTTTAGCACAAACAGCCAGGCAAGATTTTCACACCCCTTAAAGTGAATAATCTTAGGATGACAGAATTCTGTGTTCACTTCTCTTTCACCATAATAAACACAGGATAGCAAAAGATCTATTTTAATCTTTGGAACATATTTGTTTTAAAAAAATTACTGAGTAAAATCCTGTAAATGACATAATAGATACTAAACTTAAGTTTGCAGTCTAAATTTGAGACTTAGTGAAAATTTATGGCCCAGACTTAGTATAGTATAATAGAAATAGGCTGTAGAGTTGGACAGACTGAGGCCCAATTCTGTTTTTCTAATTATTAGTTGTATAATATGTTCAACTTTCTCAACTTCTTTGAGCTTATTTTCCTTTTAAAAATACAGATGCTAACTTGTAAGGTTGCTTTTAGGATTGGAAATTGTATATATGTTAACTACATAGTAAAGTGCTATGTATTTAAAGTGGTATTACTGTAAGAATAATTATAATATCTCAGATAATAATTTCTTTCAAAGATTGTAGAACAATGGAGGGAGTCATCTAAGCCTTCCTAGCCATCTGGATGGGGCCAGGAAATTATAAAATACTCAACTGGGAAAGATAGTCTGATTTCTATTTAGTTATCTATATGTATTTGGATTTGCATTTTCAGGAAATTGCTCCTAATTTCATCTCTCTACAACATGAATTTCTTTTACATTTAGACCTATGTAAGAATTCCACAGGTAAAATGAAACATTTTTCTTATCTTTAATTTAACTTCTAAGTGGTATTTTGATGCAGTGAAAATTATGGCTCAGGAACATTAGTGACCACAGAACTTTCTCACGGCTCCGGTGTTTTTTGTGACCTCTTCCTCTTTTCTGGGCTCCTAGATTGTGGAAGAGACGATGTGGCCAGGTGCAAGGGTGATGAGGAGGAATAAAAGAAGAAAGGATTTATAACTTTTAAGAATTTGAGTGAAACTTTACAAGTTTGAAAGTTTTTAGGGAAGATTATATAATTTGGGCAGTTAGAAAGTCTAAGGCATACCATAGTACAAATAAATTATGGCTCTTTGCCTATGTTACTTTTTAGGAAAATAGCACTTAAAACTCATTGTGAAAATCAAACATTTGGGTTTTTTGAGTATTCAGAGAATTTCTAAGATTGTTTATAAAATGATTCTTTTGGTAGTATATCTGAAACACAAAAGATTAATTTGCACCAATTAATATGCTGAGAATATCATTTAACAGGTGACTAGTAAAACATAAACATGTATAGCAGTTCGGTGGTTTTTTGTTAGTTACAGATCTGTCAGAATTGCTTTTAGACTCTAATTTTCTTAAGTTGTTAATCAGAATATAATTTGTAAGATTCAGTCTCATTATGCCTTCTAAATAAAACAAATTATGTTTTAATTAAATCTGAAAGTTTCCAAATACATTGGAAAGCTGGTTTAAAACAAAATCTTTACAACTAATTTAAGAAAACTTGAGAAATTTGGTGTCTCAGAAACACTGCCTTGTTTTTGATGGTGTTAAGGGATAGTTTTCGTAAGTGTAAAATCATTATTAGTTTCATGCAGTTATAAGGAGCATGTTAAGGAGTTTATTGCCCTCATTAATGAGGGAACCAGACACATGTTACAATTGAGAGGAGAACAAATTTATATGGAATAAGGGAATGTTGAAATTAATTCACAAATAGACAATACTTTTTTTCCCCACGGGATGAGGGGTGCCAGTTGAACCTTCACTGGGCAGAATATTGGCAAGTTTATAGGCAAGAATGATTTTCCATTTATTATCAGTTATCTATAATTTATGTGAGTTGTAAAAGAGCTCAAGGGCAATGAAAAGCTGGTTTCTGCTAATTAGGAAGGGTTTGTTCTAAACAGTACAGTTTTCAATTGGGGACACTTATTTTGCTTATTCTCATTTCCTTAGAATGTTGAGGATAGTGACCCAGTAGCCTCAGGAAATTCAGGCACTACTTTCTGCCACCTCTGCTACCCTGTTCTAAATTTTAATATTAAAAACAAAAACACAACTAATTGAGATGTACTGCTAGTAGTTGAAGTTCTTGAATTGGTGGGAAGTATTGGCATCGTTTTAACCTCAGGTCAAATTGCAGAAAACTGGTCTGAATTAAATTCTGTAAAGAAAGTAGTGAAGATTTTTGCTTAGAGCTACCAGAGAGTTGTTTGCCTGGGATTCCTTTGAACTCATTCTCCTTTGTTATTTTAAATTGCGTTTTATAGACTCTCAACTGATTGTCCTGTTTTCTTACCTCTTAGTTTTCAAACCCTTACCCAAAAAGGTCCCTTTCAGATAAATCATTTCCTGAATAAATGAGACACTGTGACAGCCCCCTGGTGGGTATGCAGGCTTAAGATAATATTGATATTACATTACATTACATTTTGGTTAAAAAATCCAAATTAATGATGATGTACTACTTCAAGAGACTAAGATGCTCCAAAATTAAGGCTGACATTAGGTTGTCTGCATATAGGGGCTCAAAAGTGTTGCCAGGACCCCAGTTTTTTCTCTTCTCTCTGTGTGCTCCATTCTTGGGTTCCACAGAGGCAAGATGACTTCAGTAGGGCAGCTTTTATCATTTCTTTTCCTTTTGCTTTTCATTTATTTTCTTTTACTTTTATTTCTTATTTCTTTTACTTTTGGTAGGGTTGGTCAGAGTATGAAATTCTGAAAATATATTATGCCATTGTCTCCTGACTTTAATATACCTTTGAGAAATCTCCTAACCAGTCTAATTGTATCCCTTGAAAGTAATCTGCCTTTTCTGTCTGGTTGCATGTAAGAATTTTTCAGGTTTGTACAGTGCCTCTGGTATTTGAATATATGAATCTTTTTCCCCTTGCTTTGGATTTTTTGTCCTTTATGAATTTTATGGTTTTTAAAAATCAATTCTAAAAAATCCTAAGCGATTATCTTATTGAATGTTGACCTTGTCCCGTTTCCCAACTGACAGCTTTTTTTCTTCTATATCCATATGCATTTGTATATGATAAACCTTATCCTGTCCTCATGTCTCAACTTTAATATTTTCTACTTGTTCTTGTGGACTGCCTCACGGGTAATTTCAGTTTTCTATTTCATTCTTTAGTTCTAATCTTTTGCTTAAGGAGTTTTACAGTTGTAATAATGATCAATTTCTAGGAGTTCTGTTTGGTCCATTTCAAATGTGATTGGTCTTTTTCTATTTTGCTTTTCTGTTTTGTCTTTCAGTATTTAAACATTTTGTACATTGTAGCTAATAGTAATTCTTGGTAGTTTAATTCTCCAGCTCTTTAATTCTGTTCACTTTTGCTCATGATGATTGGTGTCCTCCTTTGCAATTTTTTTTTTTTTTTAGTGGTACGTGGGCCTCTCACTGTTGTGGCCTCTCCCATTGCGGAGCACAGGCTCCGGACGCACAGGCTCAGCGGCCATGGCTCACGGGCCCAGCTGCTCCGCGGCATGTGGGATCTTCCCGGACTGGGTCACAAACCCGTGTCCTCTGCATCGGCAGGCAGATTCTCAACCACTGCACCACGAGGGAAGCGCCCCTCCTTTGCAACTTGGATTGTAAGCCCATGTTTGGCAGGACTCGATCAGCAGGAATCCTCTGGGCATGGGATGAAGCTATATTTCTGAAACACGAATTTGTGTTCCCTTTGCCAGGGATCCCAAGGGCTTTTCCAACCTGCAGCAACTTTTGTCAATTCTTGGGTTGAAGTTTTGTAGATCCTATGGTGGTGGTAAGACAAATTTCAAACACATGTATAAAGTACAGATGATCGTTACCACTTCTCAGAGAAGACTACTCCCACCCCCAGCTCACCCTCCTGCCCAGCCCACCCTAAATCCCAAGCCAGGACAGACAATTTTGCTTTGTCTTTCCTCACTGAGCACTTTTTTCTAGTCTTCTCTTTAAATGAGTATATAGCTTCTCATGGATCTTTGAGGGCTACAGTTCTAACCAACCAAATAGCACAGGCTCAAGATCTAATTCCTCATTCCTTCTCATTTGTTAAAACTAAAGCCTCTTGTTAACCCAAAGGTCTCTGCCATCTTAATTCCTTGGTTTCTGGCTATCATGTTACTTCTAGGGAGCTTTCTTGAGAGTCATACTTTTAAAGTTCTTTTTTAAAAAGGCACTTTTAAAAGTTACTTTTAAAAGCTGTATATGAATTCTTCTGCATTAAAAAAATTGTAATAGGTTTTTCCAAGGTATGTGGTCTGCCATATTGCAAAATAGGATTCCTTTACAAGTATGAAGTGCTTGTATATTTTGGCATAATTATAAGTCAAGAGATGTAGTTATAAGGACATTGTTATAAGGGATATGTTGGAAGGGTAAAATAAGTTGGAGCACTGAAAAATAAAGATGTAGGGAGAATCCTTTTTAGAAGGACTAATAAGCTATTGCATATACTCTAAGAACTGCCAGTAAAGTCTCATTTTCAGTTCATACTATCAGTAGAGCAACCTCCTAAAGACTTGCTCCTGAAGCAGGACGTTTAGTTACTTGCATATGTTTCTTTCCTGAGCTCTGTTTTTGCATCTCTAGTGATGTTTTATCATCTCCTCCCTAATCAGCTTCTTACAGCAACAGGTTATGTTTATTGCTTCTGCTTCTTCATCTCCAATTTATTACTCAATGCATTGCAATGAATCTGGCCTCTTTCCCCTCTGACTATTCTCCCTAAAAATCACATGTAGCTTTCCAACTCCCAATTAAATACATTTTTAGTCTTTTGTATAACAAGGAGTTTGACTGGCTTTTGTCCCTGGTTCCTAGCAGGGATAATAAATCCTTGAAATTTGTCAAGGGTCTTCGTTTTTCATGAGCCCACTGGATCTCATTTGAGCTTACACTAATAAGATGAGATGACTCAGGATAGGGGCTGGTTATCAGGAAGACCGATGGAGCTTTGAACCAGCTGGATTTTTGGGGTGAGAGGAATGGTGCTGGAGACTGAACTCAGTCACATGCTCAATGGTTAAATTAATCATGCTTACGAAGTGAAATCCCAATAAACTCTGGACACTGAAGCACAGTGGGGAGCTACTTCGTTGGTGAACAGTGAGGTTCTGAAAACATGCTGCTCCCTGATTGCTTGGGGGGAGGGCACCATAGAAGCTCTGTGTTCTGGTCTCCCCCCAGATCTCACCCCATGTGTCTCTTCATTTATTTATCTAGTCTGATTTGTATCCTTTGTCATAAATATGTAATGTAAGTAATCATAATCATATAATCATAATGTGATAAGCATTTTTCCTGAGCTCTGAGTCATTCTAGTGAATTACTGAACTTGAATAGAGGTTGTGGGAACCTCTTGAATTTGGAGTCAGTTGGTCAGAAGTGTCGGTGGCCTGGGGAACCCCACTTCTCTCTGGTGTCTGAAGTAACGGCAGTCTGGTTATGAACCATGGGTTTATGCTAACTCCAGGTGGCTGACATCAGAATTGAGTTTTAGAGTACACCAGTGTGTATAGAATGCCTTAAATTTGATAGTGTTAACTAGCTCTTCCTTGGAAATCTTGCCCCTACCTTGGCTTCTGTGACTTTTTTCACTACTCGCTTTTCAGATACTTCTTCCCATCCTTTAATTAAGGTTCCTTTAACTATTATCATCAAACAAAGTATTTCTGAGTGATCTAAATCATGCCCACAATACTTAATACTGTTTAAATCTACATACAATAAAACACACTTTTGGGGAATGTACAATCTGAGTGTTCACACCTGTAAAGATTATTGTAATCACCACCACAGGTAGGACACAGAACTGTTCTAACACTGAAGAATTCCCTCTTGTTGCCCTTAGTATTCAGACCCTTGTTCCTCTAACCCCTGTCAACCACTGATGTGTTCTCTGTTCCTGTATTTTTGTCTTTTCCAGAATCCATAAATTGAATCATACAACATGTAACCTTTTAAAACTATTATTTCACTGGGTGCAACACATTTGTATGCACCTATTTTAACTCCCACTGACACACTGTCCCAAATCTCTCTCATTCTCAGGCTTCTCACTTCTGAATTCCAGACCTGCTGTGTTCAACTTCCAGCTAGGTGGAACCACTTAAATTTGCCTTTTTCAGTGTCTCTGGAATCATGTGCAGATTGAAATTCATTAATCCTCCCTGATATCTTTCCTTGAATTTCATCCATGGGTAAGAGGGAACCACTGATATTTTGAGGAGGGAATAATAAGACTTGAATTCTACAAAGATGACTGTCTGCCTTGTTTGGTAGATTGACTAAAGGAAGAGTTTGAGGGAAGTGAAATTAGTTTGGGATCTACAGTAATGATGCAGCTGAGTGATGATGAACCCCATTTAAGCCAAATGAAATGGAGAGGGAAGTAGATAGTACTAAAATGTTCAGGGCACTGGACTGCCTGGACTTGACTAACGGTGTGGTATGTGAGCCATAGGAAATAAGGGACATGTTTTTTGTGTGCTTTTAATTTTTCTTTTCCCTGAGGTAGTCCTCATCTCTTCTCTCTCAATCCCTGTGTTCCTGCCCTCCCCACCCTTGCCTCCAAGTTTCTGTGAAATTAGGGTTTAGGCACTGATTTTTTGCTTGCCACGTCTTTGCAGACCTATTTATGGAAATGGCATTTGCCTAAGGGTTATGACTGCCTGGGACCTTTTCCGCACTGGTTAAATGATTTATCGTATCTTTTCTCATAAAACAAGGTCTCCTCTACTTCCTGTATTGGATTTTTGCAATATGTAAAACAGGGACCTTTTTGTATCTGAAAGCAGGCTCCAGGCCTTTGTTTCTTCCTATATTTGAGTATCAACCTGGAACAAGGTTTCTCAGCATTGGCACGATAGACCTTTTGGGTAAGTTAATTCTTTATTCTTGGTGATGGGGGGGCTATCCCATGTGCTATAGCATAGTTAGCAGCATTACTTTTTGTTGGAAAATTGTTAATCTGAAGAGAAACAGTGGAATTTATATAATGAGAAATTTTGACATGGGGTGTGTGTGGGATCTCTTAGGACTGTGCAGCATGACTATTTAGCAATGATGAACAATGCTTTGGAAATTCTGCTGAAGTTAATATGTGTGTATGCATCAAGAATATACTTTGACTACCCAGTTTTATGACTTTATGCAATGTATTCTGGGCTGTTTTTTTTTATTTTAAAATTTTTATTTCATATTGGAATATAGTTGATTTACAATGTTGTGTTAGTTTCAGGTATATAGCAAAGTGATTCAGTTATATGTATACAAATATCTGTTTTTCAGATTCTTTTCCCATATAGGTTATTACAGAGTAGTGAGTAGAGTTCTCTGTGCTATACAGTAGGTCCTTGTTGATTATCTATATTCTATACAATAGTGTGTATATGTTAATCCCAACCTCATAATTTATCCCTCCCCCCATCAACTTTTCCCCTTTGGTAACCATAAGTTTGTTTTCTGTTTCTGTTTTGTAAATAAGCTCATTTGTATCATTTTTTAGATTCCATATATAAGTGCTATCATATATTTGTCTTTCTCTGTCTGACTTCACTTAGTATGATAATCTCTAGGTCCATCCATGTTGCTGCAAATGGCATTATTTCATTCTTTTGTATGGCTGAGTAATATTCCATTGTATATATGTACCACATCTTTATCCATTCATCTGTCGATGGACATATAAGTTACTTCCATGTCTTCGCTATTGTAAATAGTGCTGCAAAGAACACTGAGGTGTGTGTATCTTTTCGAATTATGGTTTTCTCTGGATATATGCCCAGGAGTGGATTGCTGGATCATATGGTAGCTCTGTTTTTGTTTTTTAAGGAACCTCTACACTGTTTTCCTTAGTGGTACAACCATAGGTGTGTGGGTTTATTTCTGGGCTTTCTATCCTGTTCCATTGATCTATTATTTCTGTTTTTGTGCCAGTACCATACTGTTATGATTATTATAGCTTTATAGTTTAGTCTGTAGTAGCTAATTCCTCCAGCTCTGTCCTTCTTTCTCATGATTGCTTCGGCTATTCAGAGTCTTTTGTGTTACCATGCAAATTTTAAGATTTTTTTGTTCTAGATCTGCAAAAAATCCCTTTGGTAATTTGATAGGGATTGCACTGAATCTGTAGATTGCTTTGAGTAGCATAGTAATTTTGACAACATTGATTCTTCCAATCTAAGAACATGGCATATCTTTCCATCTCTTTGTGACATCTTTGATTTCTTTCATCAGTATCTTACAGTTTTCAGAGTGAGCTCATCAATGAATTCAGTAAAGTTGCAGGATACAAAATTAATACACAGGGCTTCCGTGGTGGCACAGTGGTTGGGGGCCCGCCTGCCGATGCAGGGGATGCGGGTTCGTGCCCCGCTCCGGGAGGATCCCGTGTGCTGTGGAGCGGCTGGGCCCGTGAGCCGTGGCCGCTGGGCTCGCGCATCCAGAGCCTGTGCTCCGCAGCGGGAGAGGCCGCAATGGTGAGAGGCCCGCCTACCGCAAAAAATAAATAAATAAATAAATAATTAATTAATACACAGGAATCTATTGCATTTCTATACACTAACAACGAAAGATCAGAAAGAGAAATTAAGGAAACAATTCCATTTACCATTGCATCAAAAAGAATAAAATACCTAGGAACGGATTGTTTTAAAATAGAGATGAAAAAAATCACTTAACAGATATTTGACTCTGTATTTGGAAATTTGACTTAAAGTAGAATTGACCATTGCTAGTAATCACTTGATCTCTGGGTGGTTGTGATCATGATGATCCACACTGAAGGTCAGAGTTCAGTCCTGGGTGGGGGTCAGGTAATAAGCTCTCCTGGGCCAAATGGATCCTTTATTATCTACTCAAGAGAAAGTTTGGTATTGATTTAAGTCCTATGTCTAAAGAATGAGTGAGTTCTGGAAGAAAACAGTTCTGATTATTTCTTGGGAAATGTTGACAAAGGTTTAAATTAAGTCGATGGCAGGTGGTGGACTACTTATTCCCTGACTGCCATGGTCTGAGGTGAAACTTGATCTGTTTCTGATGCTAGAGAAGGTGCTATGTGAAAGGCTTTTGTTTTGCTTAATTACCTGAAACTATCTGCCCTTGCAAATCTGTTCAATTAATTACTTTAAAATGAAGTTTGATAGGGTAGATTAAGGAAAGATGAGTATACCTAGGAATTAAAGTTTAGTACATAACCAAGTTTATCTCTGATCATATTAGGTTTCAGATAAATGGTATTACTCGAATTCTCCAGAATTAAAGTTTAGTGTGCAGTGGGGGCTTCTTATGCCTTTGTGCTGCATATTCAGGTTTAGGGATACTTTGTGGTAATAGCACAGTTTAGACAGGTTTTTCTAAAACCTATATTTCTATACTGAATAAACTATAGATTCTTTCCTCATAAAAGGAGATGGGAAGTATTCTACTATAAACATGTGAAATAGGGCTTCCCTGGGGGTACAGTGGTTGAGAGTCGGCCTGCCGATGCAGGGGACACGGGTTTGTGGCCCTGTCTGGGAAGATCCCACATGCCGCGGAGTGGCTGGGCCCGTGAGCCATGGCCGCTGAGTCTGCGCGTCCGGAGCCTGTGCTCCGGAATGGGAGAGGCCACAACAGTGAGAGGCCCGCATACTGCAAAAAAAAAAAAAAAAAAAAAAAAAAGTGAAATAGTCAAAATCTCATAATTGGCAATGATTAGCTTTGAAGACGTTATTCTGTAAACATTTATTAAGTAGTCTCTGAATAAAGATAACTCAGCTAACTGAAATTGTAATTACCTAGTCAGAGGATTTCTGTTGTAGAGTGTCATAATTAGCTTGAATGCAGATGCCTGAGGAGGGATGCATGTTAGTACCTGCTGTGTTGGTGGTTGATAAGCATTGTTCAATTTTGCTTTTAAAAGTAAACAGTAGAGGTGGGGTTCTTTATTCGTATTGTATGATTTGTATCTATGATGTTTTCCATGCGTTAATATGTGGAAATATTTGATAGATTGATTACCCTGAGAGGCACTGTGGTGCTGAGCTGTTAAGCTTCCATTTAGAGCTCATTATGCTAATTCCCATGGAAACAGTGTGTTTGATAACTTGGGAATTACGTTTTATAAAACAAACTTCTCAGATAGCTGTATTTTAGAGGCAACTCACTTTGTCCATACTTGGACAGCAGAGGTATTTTCACTTGTGACTCTTTTCTTTGGCTTTTTGTTCAGTAAGACTTAGGAAACTGGTAGCCACCTTGTGCTTTCAATTGTCTTTATGTTGTGTTACTTTCCAACTGATGTTTTAGCTTCCATAGGAAAGAACCTAATAATTTCTGCAATATACTAATCCTATAATGACATCTCAAAAATGAATGATCTCTGCTCTTGAAGTTAGTTTTCAGTAATCAAAATGAGGGTCCATAAATACACATCTTAGAAATTCTCTTTTAAAAAATACCAAAAACAGAACTTTGGACACTTGCAGATCTACCACATGGTATAATAAATAGAACATTACTGGTCACTGTGAAACTGTCCCTGCCTTGATCTTGTTTACTCCTCCCAGGTGGATAAACATTATTTTGAACTTTGTTTTCTTGCCCTTGTCTTCAGTTTTGTAGCATGTATCCCTAAAGAACATACTTGTTAGATTTTGTTGTTGTTGTTGAGGTATAATTCACACGTTCATATGATTTTAAACTGTTTTGTATATATATTTTTTGCCCAGTGTATTGGGGGAAATGTATTCACATTAATCTGTGCATCTATAATGCGTTCATGATTACTACTTCATATGTCACAATTTATCTGTTTACAGTTGGTGGACATTTGTTTTTAGTTTATGCTAATATGAACATTGCTAGCATGAACAGTGCTACTCATGTCTTCTGGTGCACATGTGCAAGAATTTCTCTAGTTAAGATGTGTGCATGTTACTAGCCTTACCAGATGATGCTGAATTATTTTCTAAATTTGTAACAATTTACAGTCACCAATAGTGTATTAACAACAGTTTGTTGCCTCACATTCTCACCATCACTTGACACTGTTAGACTTATTTTTTTCTAATCCAGACAGTGGAAAGTGCTTTCTCTTTGTGGTTTAAATTGGCATCTTACAAGTAGGTTGGGTGTTCTTCATATATTTATGGGCTTTATGTGTTCTCATTGAATTGCACATGTAAATCTTTTGCCCCCGATTCTAGTTCTCAAATAACCACTGGTTTGTTGGGGTTATTCTGGAAACAAATACTTTGCAAAGTATATGCTTTGTAACTATTATCTCCCTTTTAAAAATTTCTTTTTAAAATACTGTTTTGTGATGAGCAAGCATTTTTATTTCAATATGGCCAAAATTAATGTCTTTATGGCTCTTGATTTGTGTGGGATCTGAGAGAGTGAATATGGGTGACTTGGGTTCAGAATGTGGCAGTAGAAACAATGAAAAGTGGGCAGATTTGGGATATTTTTTTTTTTTTTTTTTGTGGTATGTGGGCCTCACTGTTGTGGCCTCTCCCATTGCGGAGAACAGGCTCCGGACGCTCAGGCTCAGCGGCCATGGCTTACGGGCCCAGCCGCTCCGCGGCATGTGGGATCTTCCCAGACCGGGGCACGAACCCGTGTCCCCTGCATCGGCAGGCGGATTCTCAACCACTGCGCCACCAGGGAAGCCCCAGATTTGGGATATTTTGAAGCTGATGTTTTGGGTAGGAAATACGAGAGGAGAAGAAATCAATGACCTTCAATGTTTTTGATAAGAACGACTAAAAGAATAGAGTAGACGTTTATGTAGATGGGAACATCTGTAGAGGAGCCAGTTAGGGGTGTGTGGTATAGGTGAAACCAGATATTTATAGTCCGGTTGTGTGTTTTGATCTGAATGGAGATGTTAAATAGGTATTGGGATATACAACTCCAGATTTAAGGAAAAATATCTGGGCTGGATTTATAGATTTGCAAAGTCTCGTATAAGATAGTATTTGAAACTATGGTACGTGAAGAGGTCACCTGTGGAATAAATGTAGCTAGGGAAGTCTGAGGTCCGAGTTCTGGAAATGCTTTCCATTTAGAAGGAGGATATAAGGATCTAGGATTTAAAGTGTGAGATGAGAGAGTTTGCTTGGTGATAATGGTTTCTGAAAACCAAGTGAACAAATGTCCTCAAGAAGATAAAGAGCTATCCATTGGATTTAGCAATGTGAGGGTCATTGTGAGCTTGAAATATTTATTTTGTGGCATTGTGGAGATAAAATCCTAATAAAAGTAGACTACAGAGCACATGGGCGGAGAGAAAAATTATAGAAAAGGAATAGTATAGTTTGGACAATTGTTTGAAAGAGTCTTATTTTAAACTGGTACTAACTGGCAGATGTATGATCAATGGAAGACTGACTTAATGATGGGAGATGTCACAAAATCCATGTACTCTAATGGAGACAATTCAGTAAAAGAATACAAAATTGAGGCAGGACAGAAGACTATTGCTATAGAGACCTACTTGAGAAGGAATGGATGCCAGTAAGTATGTGGAGATGTTGGATCTTAGAAAAGAGGTAGGACATTTTTTGTAGTTCTTAGAATGCTTTGCACTTACTGAGTATATTTAAATATATTGCATTTTTGTTAAATATATTCCTAAGTATTCTTTTTGAAGTTACTATAAATGAATTACTTTTGGATTGTTCCTTGCAAATATATAGAAATACAGTTATCTTTTATATATTAATCTTGTCCTCTGCATTCTTGCTAAACTAGTTTATTAGTTCTATTAGTATTTTTAGTGGATTCACTAGAATTATCTATGTTTAAGATTGTGTCATCTGCAAGTGAAGATAGTTTACTTTTCTTGGATGCCTTTATGAGATGCTCCTGCATAACTGCCCTGACGAGAACTTCCAGTACTTTTATTAAAAGTGACAACAGTGGACATCCTTGTTCCTGATGTTGAAGGGAAAACATTAAGTCATTACACCATTAAGTATGATGTCAGCTGTGGATTTTTTTTGTAGATTCCCTTGATCAGATTGAGCAAGTTCTCTTCTGTTAGTTTGTTGCATGCTTTTTTCATGAAGTGTTGGATATTGTCAGATACTTTTTCTGGGTCTATTGAGATGTTCATGTGTTTTTGTTCTTTATTTATTTTTTAACATATTTATTGGAGTATAACTGTTTTACAATGGTGTGTTAGTTTCTGCTTTACAACAAAGTGAATCAGTTACACCTATACATATGTTCCCATATCTCTTCCCTCTTGCGTCTCCCTCCCTCCCACCCTCCCTATCCCACCCCTCTAGGTGGTCACAAAGCACAGAGCTGATCTCCCTGTGCTATGTGGCTGCTTCCCTCTACCTATCTATTTTACCTTTGATAGTGTATTTATGTCCATGCCACTCTCTCACTTCGTCACAGCTTACCCTTCCTCCTCCCCATATCCTCAGGTCCGTGCTCTAGTAGGTCTTTTATTCCCGTCCTACCACTAATCTCTTCATAACATTTTTTTTCTTAGATTGCATATATATGTGTTAGCATATGGTATTTGTTTTTCTCCTTCTGACTTACTTCACTCTGTATGACAGACTCCAGGTCTATCCACCTCATCACAAATAACTCAGTTTCATTTCTTTTTATGGCTGAATAATATTCCATTGTATATATGTGCCACATCTTCTTTATCCATTCATCTGTTGATGGACACTTAGGTTGCTTCCATGTCCTGGCTATCGTAAATAGAGCTGCAATGAACATTTTGGTACATGACTCTTTTTGAATTATGGTTTTCTCAGGGTATATGCCCAGGAGTGGGATTGCTGGGTCGTATGGTAGTTCTATTTGTAGTTTGCTAAGGAACCCCCATACTGTTCTCCATAGTGGCTGTATCAATTTACATTCCCACCAGCAGTGCAAGAGTGTTCCCTTTTCTCCACACCCTCTCCAGCATTTATTGTTTCTAGATTTTTTGATGATGGCCAATCTGACTGGTGTGAGATGATATCTCATTGTAGTTTTGATTTGCATTTCTCTAATGATTAATCATGTTGAGCATTCTTTCATGTGTTTGTTGGCGATCTGTATATCTTCTTTGGAGAAATGTCTATTTAGTTCTTCTGCCCATTTTTGGATTGGATTGTTTGTTTTTTTGTTACTGAGCTGCATGAGTTGCTTATAAATTTTGGAGATTAATCCTTTCTTAGTTGCTTCATTTGCAAATATTTTCTCCCATTCTGAGGGTTGTCTTTTGTTCTTGTTTTGGTTTCCTTTGTTGTGCAAAAGATTTTAAGTTTCATTAGGTCCTATTTGTTTATTTTTGTTTTTATTTCCATTTCCCTAGGAGGTGGGTCAAAAAGGAACTTGCTGTGATTTATGTCATAGAGTGTTCTGCCTATGTTTTCCTCTACGAGTTTGATAGTGTCTGGCCTTACATTTAGGTCTTTAACCCATTTTGAGTTTATTTTTGTGTGTGGTGTTAGGGAGTTTTCTAATTTCATACTTTTACATGTAGCTGTCCAGTTTTCCCAGCACCACTTATTGAAGAGGCTGTCTTTTCTCCACTGTATATCTTTCCCTCCTTTATCAAAGATAAGGTGACCATATGTGTGTGGGTTTATCTCTGGGCTTTCTATTCTGTTCTATTGATCTATATTTCTGTTTTTGTGCCAGTACCATATTGTCTTGATTACTGAAGCTTTGTAGTAGAGTCTGAAGTCAGGGAACTTGATTCCTCCAGCTCCATTTTTCATTCTCCAGATTGCTTTGGCTCTTCGGGGTCTTCTGTGTTTCCATACAAATTGTGAAATTTTTTGTTCTAGTTCTGTAAAAAATGCTAGTGGTAGTTTGTTAGGGATCACATTGAATCTGTAGATTGCTTTGGGTAGTAGAGTCATTTTCACAATGTTGATTCTTCCAATCCAAGAACATGGTCTATTTCTCCACCTATTTGTATCATCTTTAATTTCTTTCATCAGTGTCTTATAGTTTTCTGCATATAGGTTTTTTCTCTCCTTAGGTAGGCTTATTCCTAGATATTTTATTCTTTTTGTTGCAATGGTAAATGGGAGTGTTAATTTCACTCTCAGTTTTTTCATCATTAGTGTATAAGAATGTCAGAGATTTCTGTGCATTAATTTTGTATCCTGCTACTTTACCAAGTTCATTGATTAGCTCTAGTAGTTTTCTGGTAGCATCCTTAGGATTCTCTATGTATAATGTCATCTGCAAACAGTGACAGCTTTACTTCTTCTCCAATTTGGATTCCTTTTATTTCTTTTTCTTCTTTGATTGTTGTGGCTAGAACTTCCAAAACTATGTTGAATAAGAGTGGTGAGAGTGGGCAACCTTGTCTTTTTCCTGATCTTAGTGGAAATGGTTTCAATTTTTCACCATTGAGAACGATGCTGGCTGTGGGTTTGTCATATATGGCCCGTATTATGTTGAGGAAAGTTCCCTCTATGCCTACTTTCTGGAGGGTTTTTATCATAAATGGGTGTTGAATTTTGTCAAAAGCTTTCTCTGCATCTATTGAGATGATCATATGGTTTTTCTCCTTCAGTTTGTTGATATGGTGTATCACGTTGATTGATTTGCGTATATTGAAGAATCCTTGCATTCCTGGAATAAACCCCACTTGATCATAGTGTATGATCCTTTTAATGTGCTGTTGGATTCTGTTTGCTAGTATTTTGTTGAGGATTTTTGCATCTGTGTCCATCAGTGATAT